>NW_020524349.1:0-43817 GCF_003368295.1 Carassius auratus
TGTGCTCCCGGTATCAGAGGAAGTTCTCTGACTGCGTTCACCCTGGAACTTCAGCATGCACTCTTAGCTATCGGTGAGGATGCTGTATTTATATAGCTTTTATATGGAAATGATGAGAAGGTTTACAATTTGAGAGGACGTTTAAGTCTAATGTATGTCTTCCAGGCCCCACTCTTCTCTTGACTAGTGACATCATCAAACAGCGCCTCGGCTCTGCTGCATTAGACAGGTACAGCATCAGCGTATCATTGGATAATAGCTTGAAATTTTTATATGGCATCTATCCGAATATGTAGATTCACTGTTAATGCATGCTGATTTTTAGGATGAGTGTGTTCAGCTGCCTGAAAAACAACACCACACTCCTCTTTTTTTTTTTTTTTTTTTAAACACTAAAGTAGTCGTTTGATGAGAGCGATCAAAGCAGTTTTGTGATATGTAAATTAACAACACAATTAACCCCATAAATAAACAGTCCACAGTCCTCTAGTAGTCACAAATGTTTCAAAGTCATGGTTCGTCATGAATATTCATCTGTAAATATGTGTGGGAAAAGAACAAATCACTTTATTTGCAGATACCATGAGATGTAGCTGAAAGTAATCTCTCTCTCTCTCTCTCTCTCTCTCTGTATGCCAGTGTGCATGAGTACAGGTTATCGAGTTGGCTGGGTCAGCAGGAAGACATCCACCGCATAGTCCTATATCAGACAGATGTGTCACTCACTCCATGGACTCAGCGCTGCATCAGGCAGGCCGATTGCATCATCATCGTGGGACTGGGAGAGCAGGACCCAGCTGTGGGAGAGGTATGATGGTGTTACAGTATCACAGAGTGAAAAAACGCTTTCATGACCTGGTGCTAAATTCACATTCCAAGATTCAGAGCTGTGGCTACTGTCCACTGGAAATAGAAGAGTCTTTAATATAAAACTTTTTCCAACTCAAATTAAATGGATTTCAAGGCCTGTAATTCATCATTCGCTTAGGATGGCAGGTACTTTTATAGGTTGAGCCCAAAAAACATTAAGCCATTTGAACCATAATGTGCTGGCCTAAAAACGGCCCCCTACTCTTCTGTACTCTAAGTCACCGCTGAACTGCTCTGATCACAATAATAAACCATGTTGGTGGGACTTCAGTTCAACTGCAGGACTTACTCAGTTCTTTTCCTAGAGAGCAAGAGATTAATCATTTACGTGCACGAGGGAGAGAAGTTTTCGATATCCATGGGTTTCGACAGTCCAGCCTGTGCATTTAAAGTTGGATCAGAGGTCTGGGGTAGAGCAACATCCCTGTTGATCGTGTATGTCCTGCAGGCTTTAAAGGCTACGACCACTATAGCGCTGCTCTTTGAATCAGGGACTCAAAGCTCTGATGTTTTAAACAAGTCAGAAATGGGTAATTGTATTCACATGAAAAGAATTGAGAGAGGATGTGGATGTTAAATGCACTTAGACAGGCCCTTTCCAATCGATAATGTCTCTTTAGAACAAAATAACCTTCTGAAAGAAATTTATATTTCTGGATTAATTCTGTATTCAGTGTGTACCATAAAAAAAGTATTATTATAATGCATTTAGACAGAGTGTTGTCTAGTTTCGAAAGGATGATATTCAGTGCTCTCTTTGTCTCTCAGTTGGAACGTATGTTAGAGGGGAGTGCGGTGAGAGCGCAGAAACAGCTGGTGTTGTTGCACCGTGAGGACGGCCCTCCTCCCAAAGGAACAGCCCGAATGGCTCAACATGCGGAGCTGGATCTCCAGGCACCTTCACCTGTCCTGCCCCCACAGGGTCTTCTCCAGGAGGAGCCTGCCAAAACTGGTGAAGCACTCAATATTACATCATGGTTTCACTGAAATGAAATAAATATATAATTTTGAAAGCCATGCAATGGTCTAGCACAGGGTTTATCAGACTTTTTGATGCCACAAACCACACAATATGCTGCAAGAGATTTTATTTATTTTTCCACTTAGCATTCCCTGTGACTGCTACACTGCTAAATTTTAAAGTATACATTTGTTCACATTCTATGTATTTAAGACACTCTTGATATTCCTGTCAAGGTTCCCAGGTTGTTGCTGGTGTGTCCTTGAACTCCATTGACTTGTGTCATGGCAAAACTTAGTCTTGTTCATCATATAGCAAAAAAAGAAACCACAAAGTATAACCAATTATAGACAAATCTTTTAGTAAAAACTTGAAGAAATAAAGCTGCCTTCTTTTTGATCTGCTTCATAGATAGGGTAGGAATAAATAAATAAATTTACATTTTCTAAATTAATTTAATTTATTCCAATTTGTATGATTGGTAACAAAACAATGTTACCAGTAAAATTACATGGTTCTGTGTTAAATTCTTATTAATAAACCCCCAATAGTGGCTATCAATGTGAGTGAGTGTGTGACAAGCTTATAAAGTGTCTTAGCATGTAAGATTGATTTCATGAGCTTATATAACTGGCTCCTGATTTTTTTGGCATAGTGCTGGTCTAAGTTCCTGTGTCTTTTTTGTGTTTTCAGAGAGAAATGTACCAGCGTGTGTTCCAGAAGCCTGCTGATCGCCACTCTGATTTCTCACGTCTGGCCCGTGTTCTTACGGGCAACGCCATTGCGCTGGTGTTGGGGGGTGGAGGAGCCAGGTATTCACTTGTTAAACCTTTTAAAAACCATATACTTAACTATGAAAGTGAAGAAAGACACCTGCTCTACTTGAATGCATTTCCACACTCCTATTCTTGTTAACACTAACCTGGTATTCTCCTTAAGAAGCCCTTCACCACCCCTTCTTAGTCTTTGTTTAACCTCTTGCCTCTGTTGCTCTCTTTCTGTCAATTACATTTTTTTCTGACAGCTTCTGTTTGTCTGTTTTGTCTTTTTCGTGGTTGGCAGACGGTGTTTAAAGGTTGGTTGCTGTTTTCTTCCTTCATTCCTTTGTGTAGTAACATGTGATTTATTCTTTGTACAGTGTTAAATCTTCCCAGTCTCCTTCAGGGTAGAATATCCCTAAAGTGCTATTCAGAAAGAGAACAACACAATGTTCGACTCGTTTCAAGTTGTTGATTTTAAACAAGCCATATTTACTTACTACTTACCTACTCCCTTCATCCCAAGTGGGACATAAGACATCAATGATTTGTTTCCACTTTTGTAACATGCTGTGGCTCACCCCATGTCAGACCCATCCCCTTTAGTTCTGCCATCACTGTACGTCTCCACGTTTTTCTTGTTTTTGTTTACTATCTTTCATATTCCCAACTTCCTTTTGATTTCTTTCATCAGGTGTAGTCATGCTGCCAGTTTGTTGGCTCAAGTTGGGCATCATAATTGTTTTGGACAAATAGAACTGAACCAAAGTGAAAGGTTATGTATTGACTGGCCTTGTATGACCCATCTTCACATCTTCCCTCTTTAAGGGGCTGTTCTCAGGTGGGCGTCATTCGAGCATTGAGTGAGGCGGGAATCCCCATTGATCTGGTGGGCGGCACCTCAATCGGTTCTATGATGGGCGCGCTGTACGCAGAGGAGCGCTGTTACAGCAGGATGAAGATCAGAGCCAGAGAATGGGCGATGGTGAGAGACCAATGAAATGTAAAACACTCAAAAACCTGAGACGAACCTTGTGCTACTTGAAAATGCATCTCAGTGCACACCAAAAAAATATGAATCACACACAATTTTTCTTTCCATCCTATTCCATTTTCTTACCTTTCTTATTAATTTCTATTGTTTTCTGTTCCTTTTTCCTAATTTCTTTTTTCTTCAATCATATTTTTGCTTTTACGTTTTTCTTTACTTTTCTTTCCTTTTTCCTATTATTTTTCTTTTCCTTTTCCAGTTTTGTTTTAATGCACTTTTTTCATTCACTTTTCTTTGTCCTTTAAATTTTTTTTCATTTCAATTTCCTATTATTTCCTTTCCCTTTTTCTATAATTTTTTTTATTTTCCTTTTAATTTAAATGTTCTTATTCATTTTCATTTCCTTTCCTGTTTCCTATTCTTTTTCTTCCTATTTTCCTATTGTTTTATTGTCTTTTAATTTTTCTACTCATTTTCTTTTTCCTTTCCTAATTGTTGTCTTTAGTTTTTTTTTCTAATCCTTTTCTTGTTTCCTTTTAATTTTTCTATTAATTTTCATTCTTTTTTTATTAATCCAGTCTGTTGCTTTATTTTTCTTCCATTTTAAAAGCCACTTAAATCGGACACAAAAAGCTAACTTTTTTCCCCTTTTTTCCTCATCAGGAAATGACATCCGTGTTTAAGAAAATGCTGGACTTGACCTACCCTGTCACTTCTATGTTTTCTGGTGCTTCGTTTAACTCTAGCATTAATGCTGTCTTCAAGGACAAACAGATCGAGGTAGGAAACTTGCTCTTTTTGGCTCAAAGAATCCTACACTGGATCACTATCTGCCATACTCAGCAGTTTAAATGTGTTTGGCTTGTTTTCAGGATCTCTGGATCCCATATTTCAACATCACCACAGATATCACTGCTTCCACGATGAGAGTGCACACTGACGGTCTGTACTGCCACATACTCCACCTGCATTTATGAGCCTCTGCTTAACCAGGATAAATGTCTGATGTCTCCTGTCCCTCCATCACAGGCTCCCTGTGGAGGTATGTGCGTTCCAGCATGTCTCTTTCTGGTTACCTGCCACCACTGTGTGATCCAAAAGATGGACACCTGCTCATGGATGGAGGCTACATCAACAACTTGCCAGGTGTGTAGTAGGACATAAGCTCCCTGCAGTAAAAGCTCTTTAGCTCCTGACAGTCAAATCCCAGTATACCATGACAAACACACTATTTAATAGATGCAAATCTGCTAAAATAGTGTAGCTATTGGCATAAAGTCTGGACCAAGATTATTTAGCTTATTCTGGCCAAGGACCGCCCACTTAGACAGGAAAGATCTGTCTGGGGGAGGGTTCTAAAATAGTCGAAATCCCAATTATAAAACTTTCATGAAACTTTGAGCCATTTTTGTGTGCAATTTGCATCTGACATTCAGTGAATAGACTGTGGGCGAATTTGAGTGCTGTCTATGGCTCAGATCACTGCTATCAGAGTCTATCAGATCTGAAGAATTGGGTAATTTTGGTCTTTTTATAATAACGGTGGTTCATTGTTGCTGAGGTTCTTGTCTTCTCTGCCTGTTTCAGCGGATGTGGCCCGCTCCATGGGTGCCAAGGTGGTTATTGCCATCGATGTGGGCAGCCAAGATGAAACCAACCTCACCAACTACGGGGATGCCCTTTCTGGCTGGTGGCTGCTATGGAAACGGCTCAACCCACTGGCTGAGAAAGTCAAGGTGAGGGAGACATTGGCCAAGTGCAATGTTTACTTAATTAGTTGTGTTCTCTAAGGCAAGCGGTGCAGAGTTTGGTGATGAATCATACATCACTATTAACAATATGGACCTTTTTTGCCTGCAAAATGTTGCTCGTATGACCACACCAGTGTCAACTTTTTGTGATTATTAAATGTTGACACACAAGTAAGACTTCCATCATCAAATGAATAAGTGCAAATGGAGAAGAGGTATGTTATTACTTTAAGCTATTGCATTTATGATTTTTACACCACAGATGATAAAACGGCAAAAAATATCCCATTGATTTGCATTAACCTGAGCCATATTTAGTGTTATTAAATAGCATCCACGCAGAACACATTCATGGCAACCACTTTTACATGCATAAGCACTTGAAGTTTCTTCAGGAACTGTTAAAATCTAGATTTGTATTTATTTTTTTAAATAAAGTTTTATTTAAGATTTTGAGAAGTGTATGTGGCTGTTTCAGGTGTTGAACATGACTGAGATCCAGGCCCGGCTGGCTTATGTGTGCTCAGTGAGACAGCTTGAATCTGTTAAGAATAGCGAATACTGTGAATACCTCAGACCTCCCATCGACAGATACCGCACACTTGAGTTTGGCAAGTTCGATGAGATTAGCGTGAGTTTTTTTTTTCTCCTTTACTTTTTTTTTGTATTCTGCACTCAAAATATTAAGTCTTTGTTCTGTGCTTATATCGTTTTTGATTGGCCTCATGTGTTTGTGTGTGCATATAGGAAGTGGGCTACCAGCATGGGAAGACGGTGTTTGACGTGTGGTGCAGGAGTGGCGTGGTGGAAAAGATGATGAAGGACCGACATCAGGAGGAATTCCACAAAACGCAGAGCAACAATGTGAGCCTGGATCACCTGAAAGAGAGACTATCAAGTTCTAATGTGTTTCAAAACAGTACTTCACTTCAATTCATTGTCGTTTCTGCAGTTTGTAACCTGTCCAAATGCTTCCTTCACTGATCTGGCTGAGATCGTCTCACGGATTGAGCCAGTCAAACCAGCTCTTGTGGATGGTAAATCAATGTTAAATCTCATAAGGTTACCTATTAAAAGCACATTTGGCAGTCGTTTTCAGGGATTTTGGCATCAATTCACAGAATATTGATCTGTTTTTTTGCTCCTGCTTAGTTTGATGTCATTTAGTGTGATTTGTGTATTTAGCTAATGGGTCGGAAATGTCTCCTTTCCCACAGATGAATCGGACTATCACACGGAATATGAAGAGGAGAATGCAGAGAGTGCTCTGTCAGACATTGAGCTCTACAACCATTACAGCGAGCACACAGAGGAGGAACTGACCGCAGACACTGTGAGTCTACAGTACACACGCAGACTCAAAGGGACATATCCTACACTTTTGTGGCATTTTATTCTTGTTCGTCATGTCAATTTTTTCTTGCCCCAAAACCATTCTAATTTAAGTTAGCAAGTTGTGCAGCTGTGGCTTATCTGATTGTACATTTTTCTCATGCAATTTCATTTAGATCCATATTTAACGTTAGTGATGGTTTCTTAAATCTACATCAAAGTCCTTATTTAGAAAAATAGGAATAAATTACAATAAAAAAAATATATAAATTTTTTTATTTTAAATATGAATCATATTTTAATATTACTGTCAAATAATTGTAGCCTTTGTGAGCATTAAAGGCTTGTCTAAAACATTGAAAAAATCGTTCCGACCTCAAACCTTTGAAAGGTCATGTGTGTAGTACATAAAATAAAAAAATAATTCCTATAAATCCTAAAAAATAAACTGCCTGATCACATTGATGCTTTTGCCCAGGATGAAGAATTCGAGAGGTCTCACAGGCAGCGTGTGCATTCTGACTTGGAAAACCTAGGACCCGTGTCCTCCAAAACACTACAGACCTCTAGCTCCAACAGTCCTCCATCCATCCATAAAAGAAAAGCATAAGGACTGAAACCCCTCCATCCCGACCACTGACCCAGATATCAGCATGGCAGTGTACAAACACTGGCACGCCAATGATTTGGGGTTTGGCTTTCTGTAAACACTGCAGTCACACCAACTACATCCAGGCCTTGAGGAACAGAGTATTTTGTGTATTTACACAAGCATTTTTTCCCCTCTCATACAAAGAAATCCAAAGAAAACATCTATTGCTGCAATGGAAGTTTAAGATGGACATGCTGGGTAACATGGCATGAGGTTGAAATAATACCTGGCCTTGCATCTGAGCAGTAACTCAAGACTTTCCCAGAGTTTTCAGGGAAGTTTGATGCTGATTTTGAACTCTTTTGATTCCCAAGCTTTGTTTTCACTCCATCTTGAATTACAGGTCAATCAATAGAGGAGGATATTACACAATTAAGACACTCAGCTACAACATTCTTTACAAACAGTTAGATTGGATTGCATGTTCGGCTGATTCCTTCTTCTGTCAATGAAAGTAGCAGAAAAGAGCCAAGTAATGATTTAGAGTTTAAAAAAAGAAAGTGATACTCAATGTAGAGTTCTCTGTTTATGAGCTCAGATGACCAATGTTGACTTTTTGTTTCATTTAAACATCTCAAAGACTTTGCTGTTTCACACAGATCAGTAACTCCTAGCTCAGGGGTACATGATCTATGGACAGTTGAATGATCGATGTAAACTAACCAGTGTTGTGTATCATACCGAATGAGTCTGATGAGTTAATCATGCTTCTAGCTGCACATGATCAAACAAAACACCTAAGAAAAGTATGCCTATCAATGCAATATTTTTTATATTTCTTGTTTTTGTTGTGAAAATTACTGTATGAAAACTGTAGTGCCTTTTAACATTAATACTAGCCATAAAAGACAATGAGAGTTTGGTAATAGTCAAGAAATAGTCTAACAGTCTAAAAACAATGCCAGTATTGATTAATATGTATGTATGAGGAATCATTTGACTTTTGGTGTATGCCGCCATGACTGACTTTAATTTGGAGTTTTGTGGTCGTGCCATTGTTTTTGAATCTTTCGGAACAATCCTTATGCTGTATGCCAATAGTTTTTGCTTGCATCTGTTGTAACACTGTCATAAAGCTAAAAAAAAAGGAAAGCACCTATGTTGTCAGCATTGGTTGTTAAGGGTCAGTTAGTTTCCAAAGTTAAAGAAACCTCAGTATGGACATCTGAAAAACCAAATGAGAATATGCAATTGTTTTCAAATCGATGGGAGAATGTAGTGCCATTCTGCAAACGTCTTAAAATGCGGATTCCTAATAAACTGTTTTTTGTTTTTGTCTCGAGTCCCAGTGTTCAAAGTACTCTGAAGATTTTGAAATATTTGTTTATTTGCATATGTTGCATAATGCAGGACGGCTCACATTTACCCTGTTTGCTGCACTCCAGGAGCCAAGTGTGCCTGGCGGTGATTATGAGAATGAATTATGGGATTCAGCAGTAAGTCCATGGTCTTTCTGCCTAATGGAGTTGCTGCCGTCTTCAATCATTGCTCGGTGCCAGCACTGAACAAAACAGCCTCAGCAGGCTGCTGCACGTGAGATGTAATGCACTCAGATATGTAATGAAGACGAAACACTTTTTTAAGTTCCAAATTAGTTTTGAGAAGTGAAAACTAGAAGATAATTAAACATAATGAACAAACGTCTATGCATCACATGCACTGATGTGTGCAGCTGTATTGGGTTTAGGGTCAGTCAAGTGTTTTGCTAGTTTGTGGATGTTGGAGAACCAGTTTGTACGAATTTGCCATATATTCAGCTGCTTTTTAGCATGTTTTGTTTGAAAGAAACTTTTGACCCTAAGATTTGTGGACATTTTTTATGTTGTTTTAATTTTTTATGCTGCAATGTTTCTGAAAATGAGCTTTAAATAGATTAATTCGACCTTAAAGCCATTTTTATTACTTTGCATCCCCTTCTTTTCTTTGTTTCTGTGTGGGCCCGTTTTCTAGCTCAGAATCACCTGTGTCTCCTGTATCTTCACCTTGTCGTTGTCATGGAGAAATGCTTTCTGGAATTGCAGTGTTGTTTAAAGACGGTATGATTCATTTAGTCTTTTCAGATTACATGTATCTTTGTCACCCGTGGTCCACTTCTCACCAGGTGTGCTGTAGACAAATGGGATTTTATAATGGACGTCCTGTGTTTTCCAGAATGGCATGAAAATAATGAACTGATTAATGAATGAGCCAAACACCCACTGCACCTTTTTTTGGGTGAATTTTACATTTGAATGCATGCTAAATTGTTCATCTGCTCTCAGCCATATTTTGTATCTTGTTTAATACATGATAAACACTCGAAATTTTCCTCAAATGCTCATTGTGTTGCGCTAAGTGATCTAAAGACAACTTTCTACTGACTACAGGGCACTTTAAAAATCTAAGAGGCTTTGTGTCTGTTGGCATGGCCGAGGAGATATTGAGCTTGCAGAAGTGCTAATAAGATAACGAGAGATGGCACAGTTTGGGTGAAAGGTGAGGGATGTGACTGGATGTAGCAGAGATAAGCTATTAAATCTGGTCTTTATTTAAACTGTCAAAACTCTGGGAAGGTTCAGTGCACTGCCGATGACAGTGAATTAATTATGCATTCTTCAGAGAATTAATCATGTTATTTGCGTTCACCTTTTTGAATTATTGTCTGCTATTAATTCAGCCTGAACCACTTAATTTATAGAAAGTAGTGTGTAGTATACTTAATGTGTAATTGCAGTCTCTGTTTTGTTTTTCTTAAAATTTAAGATGGTTTTTAAATTTCAGATTGTATATTTTTTAAATCACCCATTATGATGTAATATTTTGTTGTAAATACATTTTTACAAATTTAATAGCAATTTAGATTTTTTTTTTTTTTTGCTGCATTGGATAAAGTGTTGTTATTTCAAGAAATGCAGATCTCGGATATATTATGAAATTATAAATATTTTTATTGTTAATTTAATAATATGTAATATGATATTAAAAAGTGTAATAATTGTTTACATAATAATGTAATATGATATGAAATAATCTATAAAATGTTATTTAAGCATCTAAATCGGTATGATTCTTATTAATTCTGTCGTCCACAAATGACTGCAGAAATGACTCTGCAAAACTGCAGTCGTGGTCACTTCCTGTGTCTTCCACTAGGTGGCGTCGTGTTGCAGTCTGCTGCCCGTCCTCCTATCCGCGATGACTTCCTCATGTGGTGATTAGGAGCAGGTAAAGAAGAAGGGTTATTTACTCTGTTGTTTATCTCCTGTCAGAATGACGGACGAGGGGCTGCCGTGACCTTTTTGCTCCGCTGAAGCAGACTTATATTTTGCCAGCCTTGTTAATTCATTGTCTTGTTCTCCCCTAAGAATAGACACAAACTTCACCGCTAATTAATGAGTTAGTGTGGAGAAATATGGGTCATAGCCTCGAAAAAAGTGAGCGGTTAAAGGAATGCTCGCATAAAACTGAAAATTCTGTCATTGGTTTTTTTCCAAACCTGTTTGACTTTTTATTCTGTGGGGGAAAAAGCACAATAAACGTATCATAAAAGTGCCCAACAATACTTGTGCACGATATTCCAAGTCTGAAGCTTGTTTTTTTTTTTTTTTTGAGGAACAGACTGACATCCCAGTTCTCTTTGCAGTGTTCATTTGAGAAGTTGATCATCTAGTTCACAAAACCTGTCTGAATGATTTGATCACAAGTCCTGGTTTGGAGTTGATTCGGTCAAAACAGGTAACGCCTGGACTATTTTAATGAATAAAACTTAATTTATGTCGCATGGATTCAGTAGACATTAAAACTTCTTTCTTTTGTGTGTTTTTAAAAGCTTGACAGACCCAGTCTTTATTCACTTGAAAAGAGTGGCCTATATATTCTTCAGAAATTCACATTTGTGTTCCACAGAAAAAAAGAACATCTGGAACATGAGGGTGAGGGAATACTGACAGTACTATTCCACTTGTGTGTGTGTGTGTGTGTGTGTGTTTGAATCATAATATTGTTTGATCTAAGTGGGAGTTTCAACAGGTTTGGCTGGATCTTGAGAGTGTTTGGCATCAATTGAAGTAAAGAATGTATAAAACAGAGAACAATGCTGCAATTTTTGACACTTATTAAAAATAAATGTTCACACACAAGTGGACAGATGTAACGCTTTGCAGTATATTTAACTGTAATTTCCTTTCTGCCACTCTGGTGTGGTGTTATGCTCTCTCTCTCATTTGCTCATGTTCCCTCATTCATCTCCTGTCTTTAAAAAGCAATTTGGGTTACAACAGGTAAATGGGTCACTGCGCTGCAGAAGTCGGATCTCCCTCCTGCTCTGACGCACATGTACACTCTCACTCCTGCACTATGATCAGCGGACCACATGGGAGCACATACTCTCTTAGAAACAACAAAACCCTTTGGTGTCTGCTGACTTTGAGTAGGCAGTGTGAAAAGAGCTCATGCGATAGCTGGCCGTGGTAAGAACAGACGGATATTTCTGTTAACTAATGACCTCTTATTTCCCCAGATAAAGAGTCTCCACTGTGAGCGCTGAGCTCACTGCACAGCCCATTTATGCAAAACTATTTAGTTTGGTTTTATGCATTCATTTAATACAAACAAGCCATTGTGCTTCATTAGATTTCCTAAGCCCTCTTTCAAAGTTAATCTGTCCCTGGTTCCCATTTTACAATATTATCTGGGAAATACGCTGCAGAATTTGGTCTCATAAGATGGCCTGACTTTGTTATGCTTTGTAGATTTTTAGTCCATGACTGTTATATGGAAAGAAGTATCTTATGCTCAACAAGGCTGCAGTTCTTTGATCAAAAATATAGTAAAACATTAATATAATAAAATATTATTATAATTCAGGTTTTCTATTTTAAAATGTAATGTATTTCTGTGATGGCAAAGCTGAGTTTGAGTCGCATAATCCTCAAAATCTTTCTAAAATGCTGATTTGCTGCTCAATAAATATTTCCTATTATCAGTGTTGAAAACAGTTGTTGCCTAATATTTTTGTGGAAAAGTGATACTTCTAATTTTAAATAATAATAAATGTAATAAAAGTATTAATTTCTTACTAACTGAATAGAAAAGAAAACATTTTTAAGGAAAATAATTAATATAAATGCTTCACATGTACAACCTTAACATTTCAGCCTTTAAGGTTCTGGTTTTGCCCGTTGAATTCCAGGGTAAATGCATTATTGCATTCTTGTTTGTTTTAACTGTGAATGTATCAAACATTTTTTGATCTTCTAGGACAGAAGATCTCCTGGTGTTAATTCAGCCCCCAAGCACACTCATTGAGATAAATTAAAAAATATTGGGAAATAATTTCGAAACAGCAATTTGCATTTAGGTGAAATTGTGCTGTAAATTTTCTTTTCCCAGTCTTCAGGATTATCAAGGGACTCATTTAATTCTAGAGTCAATGCATCATTAGATGTTTTCATTTAAAGCTTTGACATGAGTGTAAATCTTTAAATCAATTATAATCAGTGTCAATATTCATGTTGCAATTTATAGGTTATTCGTTTTTAGGTATTAAATCAATTTAGATTTATTTTGGAGTGCGTAATGAAATGTGTGGCTAATGTCTGAACTGAGCTTTTTTTTTTTGGTAAATGTGTGCAGGTTTTTGCTCAATGTTTAACTGAGCCTTTGTTTCTGCTCATGTTTCAGTTTTCATCCTGTGTTCTCATAAATATTCATTCACAAGGTGTACCAGTGTTTGTTTACATTTGCACGCCTGTGCCCGCATGCGTTCACCTTGACTCATAACTTTTATTTAAAGTGAACGGACTAGGGAATGAAAATCGCCTTGACCCGAACCCTTCCCTCATTTCGCATCCAATTCTCTCAGCACATCCTTTCGCTCAGATCTTTGTGTCAACACCTGCTGGATCAATGGATGCTGCTCACTACTAAGAGACACGTTTGTCAAACCTGACATGGTTCTGTCATAATGAAACAAATGTTTGTCTGAGCATCCCGACCAGCGACATTGACTCAACCTGTGGTATGAGGATAAATTGCTTTGTTTAGGATGAATTGTTTTGTAAAATCACTTCGTTTTAAACTTGTTTTTTATTTTACAAGACGTTAGTTGATGGACTGGGGTCTTACTGATTACTTGTGGATTATTGTGATGTTTTTAGCAGCTGTTTGAACTCTCCTTTTGACGGCACCCATTCACTGCATAGGATCCATTGGTGAGCAGGGGATTTAATTCTAAGTTCATCCAAATTTCTCTTGATGAAGAAACAAACTCATGTACATTTTGGATGGCCTGAGGGTGAGTACATTATCAGGAAATTTTCATTTTTTGGGGGGAACTACTCCTTTAACTTCCTCGAACAATAGCTTAAATTTTGCAGCAGGACTGTTCTTTATTGATTGTAAGAGGTGATAGACATGTTTTGGAAACCTTTTTGGAAACAAATAGTGGTGCAAAAATTATACTTAACATTTTTTTTTTTATCACTGATTTGTGTGATCTAATCAAAGAGTTTTCCCCAAAAGCCTCAAGTGTTGTTTGTAAGAATCCTAATCAACCTTCAGAGTAATTGAACTAGTGGCTAATAGACTCTTTTGAACTGATTTTTGCCGCATTGGTTCCACTGTAAATCCAGTTATTTAGAAAGTTCCAGATTAGCTTTCTGCTTGTTGTTGATATCATGGCTTTTCTTCCTCTTTTAGCTACGGTGTCACTGTAGGGCACTCGCACCCCTGATGGGATTTACTGCTGGATTGGACACTTTGTATGCGAAATAGTTTGTTACTAAAATGCTGTTGGGGCCATGCAGAATCTTATTATTAACTCAGTCTTTCATACAGCCTAACACGTATCCCCTCATTTCTATTCTTATTTTTGCTCTAAAAGTTGCTTGCTCATCTCTATGTAGGTAAATCAGAATGATTCATTATTTGCTGTAAAATGAGAAGTAGTAATAGCTACATAAAGGTTTCTTTTGTACCGGTGGTCCATGGGCATAACCATTTTTTCTTTTGCTTCTTGCCTGCATGGACTCATCTCAAGTGACCTCTTTTACTACTAGGTCTGATTTCAGAACATCTCAATTTATTATTGACCTTTAATTTTCATTTCTTTAGGGCTGCTGGTTTTGCTTTAAGGGTTTTTCTGATTCGGTGGCTTTAGTTGTTTGTGTTCCTTATGTACTGTGAAAAAAAAATTTAAAACCTTGAACAAGTGGCCTGTACTTTTCAATTTCAGAGAGTAAGCTTAAAAAAAAACGTGTGTTTGTGTGTATATATATATATATATATATATATATATATATATATATATGTGTGTGTGTGTGTGTGTGTGTGTGTGTGTGTGTGTGTGTGTGTGTGTGTGTATATATACATGAGTGTGTGTGTGTGTGTATATATATATATATATATATATATATATATATGTGTGTGTGTGTGTGTGTGTGTGTGTGTGTATATATATATGTGTGTGTGTGTATATATATATATATATATATATATATATATATATATATATATAAATCATGGCTTATTTTAATTTCAGTATTTCTATTTAATTTAGTTTTTTTTTCCCTACCACAAACATTTAGATTGAATTGAAATCAATAGCAAATGTAAATGTGGTTGTTCCTTTAATCTTTTACATCACCCAACAGGCCCATATTATTATATTGGTTCTACTAATTTGCATACTAGTTGATAAGTGTTGGTGTCACATGACCTTTTGTTTTGGCAACCTCTGCCTGGAAGTAATTCTCCAGCACTCTCAGTTTGAGCAGAACATGTCCAGTCGTGTTGCACCTTCAAGCTGTGAAAAATTAGGTTAATTATAATTAAATTAAAGAAAGGATAATTGCATCTCCTTACTCCCCATTGTTTACACTGATGAGGAGAAATCTTCAAGCGGACAGAAAATTGCTGCAGATGTGCGTGTATGTGATGAGTTGTGTATATCCATTGGGCCTTTCTCTCCAAACACAAGCAGAACGAATGTCTGTGGAAATTGTTTGTAAAACCAGTCTTGCTTAAAAATGTGCACTGCATTTGCATAAGAATGGTTAAACAAATGATTTACACAGAAATTGGTTCTTATGTTTCATGAATGTGCCCCCCCCCACACATAGATTTTATTTTATTTCAGTTAATGTTTATTTTATAGTGAAAGTGTTTTTTTTGTTTGTTTGTTTTTATGAATAGAGTTTTAATTTAAGGTAACAATCATAATAATAACCTTGATATGAATGTTAATCATTCAGTAATATTCTATATGTATACAGTGGAAAAGAATCACCCCCTTTAAAATAATCACATTTTGTTGCTTTGCTGACTGTTTTTGTTTTATTCAGCTGTAAATTTACTCAGTGCAACTTTTAACAGCCAAGTGAAAGATAGAACACCAACATGTCAGAAAAAAAAACATTGAGGAAGGCATGCCAAATACAGCTGCAGAAACTCTTTCTTTAATAAGAAATTATAGTAGGATTTTGAGAAATCTTTTAGACCCTTGGGGTAGCACTGATCTGTACGTGGTTTGAAGCAGGGATTTTGAGTCTTCTCTTCATCCCTCTCTCTGGCTGTGTTTATCTCTGCTGCTGTCGTCCTCTGAGTGTTGTCACGACTAAGTGTGTGTGTTTGCCTGTGTGTGTGTGTGTCCAAGGGCACAGAGAGGGAGTTGATTGATCTTGCTTTAAAGGTAGGAGCAGCGGCAGGTCGGTGTGCATCTGCAGTCGCTCTATTTTTGCAGGTTTGGGACTATTTTTGTGGGCTGTGAAAGGTGGGAACTCACCCCTTGCGATAGTGCGTCACCCTGCACATGCAGCTTCTAAAAACAGATCCACTACACACGTGGCCACGCACGCAGACACACACACAACGCACCATGTGAGATTCTTTAAAGAGAAACTGCTATTTTTAAGTACAATAATGCCAAACCAGATCTTTTCTTTAACCAAATGAACTAATTGTTAGCACACATTCCATAACAATTCTGACCACGTTCTTTAATAAAGAAATCTGAGTCTGAGTCTGAGATGCTAAGTTCGATTCTAGCACAGGTTGATTCATTCATCTGATTTGTCATTAGCATTACATTAACGTCATTATTCACATGTCTAGCTTGCGCATCTTCTCCACGGCTGTCAAGGAGTGGAGATGGAGTTGAGACAGATATGATTATGAATGATTTATTATTATGTGAGTAAACACTGTTTGGCTACATATTTGGTAATATTCTGAAATCATTGCTGATTTCTTTTCCTTGCAATTTTTCCACCTCTCTTCTTTGCTCACACCCTCAGTTGTAAATCTGTCTCTTTTATTCATTCCTCAAACTGTTGCATTCACAGCTGGCATGTTTATCCAAATACAACACTACAAAATTGAAAGATGCAGGTTACTGCATTGATGAAATGATAGGGAAAGAATAGTTTAAGTCATGTCATGGAGATTCTTAAGACATCTCAAGATCACCAACATTATGTATTCATGCATACATTGGTGGGTCCAACTGGTCCAACTTTCTTTCTTTTATTCTTTCTTACTTTTTTTTTCTCTTTCTTATTTATTTACAACTCAAGTTTTTTTTTAGTTTTTTTTTTTAATACAAAGTTAAAAACAGAAAAATTGGTAAAATTTTGCATTTACCCAAAAGAACATTCTCTATTTCCTGGTAAAAAACAAACAAACATAATATTTGATTCTTTTCAATACACTCAGATGTTATTAGGCTAATTTATTTATTTGTATTACATTATTAAAATTGCAAACTTTGAATTGCAAAATTGCAGTTTGATGTTTAAGTGTATATTTCAAAACCGAGTCCAAAAAATATCTGTTCAGTTTTTCCTCTCCAGTTACAGTTAAGTAATAAGGAAGTAAAAGTGTGAAAAAAGGAGAGACACAGTTATTCCCCATACAATAGAAGATGAACAAATGACAGATTGAATGTACTATATAATGCTACGGCAGGCAAGATCATGGCCCCATGAGTCCTTTGAGCACGTGTTTGTATTCCCCCTTCTCTTCCTATGAAGATATTAACATGAAGTGTTGGAATGGAGCCTCATTTTTCTCCAGAACAATTTTTTTTTCCCAACGACAGATTAAATATGAGAGTCTATCCCGTGCTGTCTGCCCTGAGGGCCGCTAGTGGTCAGCTTGTTTTTCGGTCTACACTCATTTTATGTAGAGATTTTAAAGACTAAGAGTGCATCATATATATGTATATGTTTCCACTCTCTTTGTTTCACTCTCTCTCTAAGCTTCTTTGTCAAGGTTGTTTTCCCATCACATGTTGTCTTCCTAACTCTGCGGTGGCCGGATCTTTCTCTTTCAATCTCCCTGTGGCGTACTGAAGTGGATGTGCCATGTCTGAACTTGTTCAGAGAGAGGCAGCAATTTATTACCGCCTATCCACTGCCACTCTGGGACTGCACTAAAAAGCCCTCATTCGCTGTAGCACCGAGGATGCATCTCCTGCTCCAGTTTATTGAAGAGTGGTGACGTCAGGAGCCCGAGGACCTCAAGACAGATAGATAAAATCAATGTGTGAGGTTGTTCTGTCACAGACTAGACTTGTTGTTTTTTATCATTTCAAATTGACTGCACTTTTTTGTGTCTACTTCATTTTGCATCATTTGATAGTTTCTATGGACACCTCTGAGCTGCTGCCTCCTTTCTGTATATTATGTGATGATCAGCACAAATGATGTCATTGGATTTTATTGCATGTTAATTATATATATATATATTTAGAAATGATGTTGTCAACGTTGCACTTCATATTTTATGACATTAAGGACAAAGCATCACTCAAAATTACATTTAGCTATTGTTTTATCCTAAGTGACACAACAGGATCAACAGACTAAATGTCTTGCTCAAAGGCATTATGGTGACGGCCTAAGAATCTGTCCTTCTGGGGTTTTAACTTAAAAACATTTGGTTAATCGCCCACATTTTTTATATATTACAAATGCAGCTTCATCAGTACTTAATAGTAACATTATATTTTTTAGCTTAAAAGCTAAAAGCTCAGGGCTGATAATTATAAAGCAAGGTATATGATTCCCGAAAAGAGCAAAAATCACCCTGAGCAAGGCAAAAATCACCCTGAGCAAGGCATTTGTTTTAATGTACTATATACACGCACCCATACATATTGTGTTTTGAGTGTGTATGCACATAATACAAATGTGCATGTAGTGCATAAGTTTGCAGTTTGGTTTGATATTTTGTTTTAAAATGCAATGATGCTCAAACATTTAATTGTATTAGACAAAAATTAAGCCAGGTTTTATGATAGATAGAAATTGATTGCTTTAGAAGCTATATATTGTTATAAAATTAAGCATGGGATTGCTATGTTGCAAATTACTAAGCAGCTGTCCCCTCATTTTAAAAAAAAACAGTGGGAGATAATGTCTAAATAGGTGTTAAAACAGCTGTAGATGTACATTTTCTGTTCTGGAAGCCATATTAAACCTGGGCTCATCTATCTATATTTATGCAAATTTCAAAGAATGTACTTACTGTACACTGTCCATCCAGCATTAAAACAATAAGACATTTTCATAACATGTTTTGACTTTATAGTGCATGATTTGTAAACTAATACATTTTAGTTTTTGTATCACAAAATTAACTCCATGTAAGGTTTTTCTGATGTAAACTTGCTTGGTAGCTCCCCATGGTACATAATTACTCTTGCTCAGACATTTCATTTCTGAGCTCTTGCAACATGTACAACAACTAACACAGTGCAACGTTGCAAGAATCACATGCATCTGTTTTGGATGAAAAGTAGACATTTCACTTTGAAAGTATTGCAAAACACGCAAGAAACATAAAATCAGTTTGCAGAAATGTCAACATAGGCACATTATTCCAAAGAGCCTTGCTTGCATATATTGTTATATGTTGTTATACAATGCTAAGCAGATGTCTACTGTTAATTCACTATTATATAAAAAGAGAGAGAGAGAGAGAGAGAAAGACTAAGAGAGAGGTTCACTAAGTGTCTCAGCACTTTTATGTCCAATTTAGGTTGTTAAATTGTTTTTTTTAATATAAGTTATTCATTTAAAAGTAATTTGGCATAGCGTTGTAATGTAGCAAACAGCTAAGTGAATGCCTCCTCTGACTTCACTGTCATATTAAAGAACAGAGAGAATAGATGAAGAAAGTAGTGGTAGAGTAAGTTCTGCCCTTTTGAGAGATGAGTCAGGTGATTATCATGGACTTTGTTAACGTCTTGTCCTTCTGCTTGCTCTGGTGTCCTAGAAGGGATATGGGTCACCATGGATGCACTGCATTTGCTTTCTCAGTAGACTTCAAGGGACAGAAGCAACAACCTACTGTTCTTAATAACATACAGTACTGACACCCACACAGCTGGACATGAAAAGAACACTGTGATCCCAGATGGCTATGTGTGCATCAAAGCTTGTGTGTTTCATGTGTATGTGTGAGCAGGAACACTAGAAAGAGATGTTCATGTCTGTAGGTGAGTAAGTTATTGTCTGTAATCCCCACATTGAGTGGTCCTAAAAAGCATTTGGACACACGAGCTGTTCTTTAAAATGAATGGATGTCACAGCATTATATAACAAGATATCAAACCAAATAGGATTTATTTAAAAACAGCATGTCTGTTCGTCAAACTTTATGGGTTTGGAATGTAGTGAGATTCATTCATTTTTACGGGTCTCCTGATACTTTCTGGGACCTTTGTATGTGTCGAAGAGGCATAACAAGCAAGACAAAGCCTTGATGACATCATTAGTGAAGGTATCACAGTGAAACCAGTTGTTTGCTCTTAGGCATGTTTTTTTCCCTTTCTCCCAGTCCCCTCCAGCCTAAACGAGCACACCAAGGCTTCTCGTCTGGGTAAACAGACCTCAATAAGTCATCTGTCAGCATACGGGAGAGCTGCCAGGCTTTCATTCACTCCCAGGGCTTGGCTAAAGCAGCATGCCCATCTCCCGTCCCTGCCCTACCTCACAAAGTCACATTTAGACAAATGAGCAGCAGCACATTTCAAATCTCTGAAGGGGAACTATAAAACCAGAGAGGAGGCAGAGAGTGACTGGATATGAGTTAGAGAGGCATTGTAAACACTAAAGGACAGGTGGATCAAACTCCAGAACAGCCTACAGTATGTAATCTTTAGATGCTCTAGAGGAGGGATGTCCAAACCTGCTCAAATCTGCCCTAACACACCTGTCTGGAAGTTTTTGGAGCAGGTTTGGACATCTCTCCTCTAGAGCATCTAAAGAATATGCTGTTCTACAGGAACATGGTTGGGAACCACTGCTCTAGAGCACATGTTAATCTGGTCCTGGAGAGCCATCTTCCTTCACAGTTTAGCTTCAACCTGCTCCAACACATCTATTTGGAAGTTTCTATAGTGATTCTGAAGTCTTTAATTAGCACATTCAGGATTGCTAACTTAAGGTTGGAGGTAAAATCTACAGGATATATGCTTTCAAAGGGAAAACTTTGTACTTTATGTATCTCTAAAAGGCGTATAACTTAGAGTAATTATAATATGTACCCTTAAGGTACTACTATGAATGTTTTAGGGGTGCACATGGTACAGAGAAGTATACTTCCCTAGTGACAAGCTGTTGTAAATGTACAAATGTAAAATGTTTGCAATTTTTGTGTAGACTATTTTAAAACCGTTCAAGAACCCCATGATCTCAAAGGCATTTTTTTTAATAGGTAATGTTATAGACATGCTTTTCAACATCAGCATAATGTCTAGTTCACACTGCAAATTATTTTACCCACTTCAACAAGAAAATAACCATCTAATTGATATAATTCATCCAATTACAGTTTTCTACCTTTTCCGGACAGGATCATGACTCTATGAGTCTCTTGGGTATATGTTCTTGTAGGTCCTGATGTTCAGCTTGCTTTGTATGTGCCAATAATTCCCACTGGTCTTGGATGTCTTGGAAAATTTGGAAGTGTCCTGCGCCCTGAGGCTTTGGAAGCCACTGGTCTGAGGCCCTAAGGAACTAATCCCGCTTGTCTGGACAATGATTCAGCTCTGGGTAACCGTTAAATCAGAATTAGCAGATTAGACAGTTGTGTTCAGGGATATTCTGTTTATTTGCTGTTGTCTTAAACTGTTTAAATATCGTTCAAAGATTTGATGCCACAGACCTAGTCAAAATCAAGCAACTAGTTCTTCATCTGAAGTGCCTAATGTGAAGTGTGCCTGTAACCTTCGAAAGCTCTCGCTACTTTTGCCTGCAGTATTTATGAAGTTGAGACAATTGGTGAGTAGTCCCATTATTGTTTAACTGGATTTTCATATACTTATTACACCAGAGAATGCATAATTCATAAAACTGTACACAATTACAATATGTGTACATTAGTATTGAGCACCTTGCCTGTTTCCGTCTCCATCTGTCTCCACATACCTTCATGCATCTACCTCTCCCTACCTCTGTTCTAGGTTTCCCTCTCTCCCTCCCAGCTGTTCCTCCCTCCCTCTCTCCCTCCATGGCAGGAATCAGGCCACGTGGTCACAGCCAACAGCAGGCAGGGGTGAGAGAGTGTAAAGCAATAATCTCCCTGCAACATGCATCATTCTCCTAGAGCCTCATGTCAGGGTGAGATACAGGCGGCAGCTAGTGAGAATATTCACACGTGAATCATACACAAATCATGGCACTGTTCGTCATCCTGCTATAGTGTTTAGCTACAGCGGTATGTTCCAAGGTGAACCAAGGAGCTGATAGACATGAGACTCACGTACGGTGCGAGGGCTCCCTCTCTCTGGCAGGATAATCCGGCAGGCACTAATGGTGCCTGTCCCGATGCTGCAGCACTGATGACATTGCTGGAGTTGTTCGGAAGAGGCAGTGAGCCTCAGAAACTTGTGGAGATTAACACATACCGGAGAGGTTCAGTAATGTTTGACCATCGGGGCTTTAGCATGATGGGAGTAGATGTTGTAAGTACTGAGTGAGTGTTTAGCCATTTTGTCTACTCTGGTGGGGTTTTTTGGCATCTTTTCATGCCATACGTGCCATATTTGATGGCATGTGAAGTTAAAAATAGTTCAAAATGAGTTGTCTCAAGTTTTAAGGCCGTATTCTGTTACATTTAGTTGAATCCTGTTTTGGAAAGAAGAATGCAGACATTAATTTTGAAAAAGGAAGAGAGCATTGTCAAAGGCAAGCGCTGATTGCTGTCGTGAAGGTTGCAGTCTTGTACCCATTTCTCAGTTCACAAGACTGCTGGGTGTCGCATTCTTTCATTTTACTATTCAGAAGAGTGCACTATGTGCCTTTGATGCATCCTTTTGCAGACGCTGCACTAGTTCACTGCATCTAACTTCACAACGAACTATTACACAACAGTCTTTGCCACAATTTGTAGGCTTGGAAAGACTATGGGGATTATGGGGAAGTCGTGGCCTAGTGGTTAGAGGGTATGACTCTTAACCCTAAGGTTGTGGGTTGAGTCTCGGGACGGCAATACCACAACTTAAGTGCCCTTGAGCAAGGCACTGAACCCCAAAACGGCTCCCCGGGCGCTGTAGCATAAATGGCTGCCCACTGCTCTGGGTGCGTGTGCGTGCCTTGGATCGGTTAAATGCAGAGCACGAAGTATGGGTCACCATACTTGGCTGCATGTCACGTCACTTTCACTATGGGTCTATGATGATTGTGGGTGGCATTTGTATCATGGCCAGTGTTTAGGTAAATTGCTGTCTGACGAATCTTCAGGGTACTGATACTATAACTAATCACAAAAATCAAGGCACTTTTTGCCATGTTTATATATAGCCTAGTTGAAGATACATTTGGCGTGAAATCTTTAAAAGTCATGCAGTTGTGATTGATCATTGCTGTCACTTCTCATGCCTATCCCTAGTGTAAATTTGTTAGACTTTGACCTAAGAGTGACAGCACTTTAATGTCTCAAACAAATTGCTTAAGAGCCTGTGAAAAGCTTTGTGTCCAGGTCTACTCATTTAGAAATTAAAAAAGAAAGATTGATTGACTCATTTTCATTATTTGAAAATATCAATCAAGATGAGTGAGATCAGGGCACATAGTCTCAGTTATAGACCAAGTTCAGCATCAGATTGATGTTCTTGTAGACCTAGTGCCATTAAGTATTAGGAAACTTATGTCTCTCTTTTTTTTTTTTGGATGCCATTGCATAACATACAAGATACAAAACCATAATGTATCTGAAAACAAATCCTGTGAGTTTTTATTTTAGTTAGGCTGCTAACATCACTTTCCTGAGATATTATACTGTACATATGCATTCATACTGTACTGTCCAAACACTTTTTGGGGCTACTGTATGTGTTTTCCTAAAGAAAGGAGAAACAAATAAATGCCAACAGAGAAGTCTTATTCGCACCCTCTGAACATGGAAAATGAGAGTGGCAATTTGGTTGTCATTTAACTGTGCTGACCTGTAGTAAAAATCCCCATAAGTGTAGTAAGAATCCTGATGATATTGACTAGATGGGGCTGTTGTGCAGGTGTATGTTTGCATTTGCGTCTTTGCTTTGTCCATTTGTCAGTCTAAATTAGCCTGGTGGACTTTAATAAATGTGAGCGTTTGACCTTCTCTGAAGTAGATTTTGTACTGCTGTCTGAAAGTTCTTTGTTTTTGTTCTTCATGCAGTTTGCTACTTAGCAAAAGGGCATGGAGGTATTATGTATAGCAAGCTAAATGTTTACCCGTTTACAATGCTTGAAAAAGAAAGCTTGCAAATCATCTTTTTTTTCCATTTTCTTAGCAAAATGAAGTGATTGCTGGTCCATGTTAAGATGGGCTGTTCTGGATGGTTGGCCAATGCTATGTGGTTGCTAGTTGCTAGCCAAGTCTCTTATCATATTAATGCTGAAGACATTTTTTTTTTTTTCTGTGAATCTATGGGATTTTTTCACCTGCTTTATAATCTGCCAGGTTAAAAATAATTAGTATTGCTTTAGCAAGCCAATGAGATTTCACAGCTGTAGCAGAGGCCATTTTTAGTGAATATCTTACATTGAACTTTTTTTTTTTTTTTTTTGGCTCTTCTATAAATTGAACAGTACTCATTAGTACAAGATCAGTTCAGACATTATACCCGACCTTTGTGTTTCATGGATTAGAAAAATAATGCAATGTAACAACATTAGGTAATGATTAAAAAAAAAATATTTGGGGTTGAACTGTTACTTTTAATGAGATTATAAATAACAAGAAGTGAACTACTCTAAGCCTTAAATAGCAACAGTATTATAATTGTCCATTAAAATGTTTGCAAAGCCACAGGGTTATGTTGTTACAATTTGTGGTCCTTCTGTTGTCATCATACCTTTGTGACTAAGGATGGTCCGTAGTGACAGGTTTCAGAGGAGATGTGCAGAGTCTGGGGGTGTGTGCATATGACTCAAAAGTTATCTGGGGATCTACGCTGTAATTATCTGTTTAATGATGTGTAGTACATCCTGGGTTTCTACAAATCAACACTGCTGCCTCCTCACAGTAGTGTCATCTGGTGGATGATACGTCTGACTTTTCCTGTAGCAAAAAATCACCTACTTTACTGTAAATGGATTTGTTAAAAAATAATTACTTTTGCATCATTGCCTTTTCATTATTGGCAGGGCTGAGTGAAATGATGAGTCCAAAGCAATGTAAGTTGACCTACATTGCTTAGCCACACTTGACTTAATTTTTCTCTAAATATATAAATGTAAATGTCTCCCACATACATTTGTTAATTAAGTAAAGTATAGCTGTTTTTAAGGTTTAGGCATTACATTGTCATAGCAACAAATATAAAAAAATCTTGTAACAGAAAAGGTTTGTAAGCAATTTTTTCACAGTAAAGTACAGTAATGTTAACATTGTTGACATCTTCTAGCTACACTATTCAAATTGAATGATTTAATCACTTTTTAATTTAATTTTAATCACTTTGTAAGTGCCACACTGCAAGAGATGCATTAATATGGTAATCAACATTATGCCACATTGTATTAAACCTTTAAATATTCCTTCAAGATGCAATACTGCATGCAGACTTTTACTTTTAAACTAATGCAGGATATGTCAAGCATATAAGTAAGTTAATTTAACATAAAAATTCCTTAAAGTCTCAAATAATTCCTCAGATATATTCATGTTTCTCCTAGACATTTGCGTAAACAGACGCTGTGCCAAATTAAATGAGATCATTTGCTTGTTTTACCTACATGATTACCAATTACTGCATTATTCAAATTAAGTTTCAAATTATGCAAAGTGATGAAGATAAGGGTCTCTCTGTTGCAATTATCACAAGAGTTTTTAAGGATAGCTCTCCTTGCTGGTGTCAGTGGGAATTTATGAGATTTCACATGCCATTATTAGCAGCTGTCGATACACAAATGTGATGCAGCATTGGCAGGAGCTCTGGCACACAATGAGCCAGCGGAGTAATGGAGTATGAGTGTTTTGGCTGACCTTGTTAGGGTATTTGTTTTGGAACACACAGTGAGTGATGGGTACAGCAGTGCCCCATCGAAATGATCCAGGTGTGTGTGAGAGAGGAGACTTTGTCCAGAGCACAGATGAGGGCATCATGCCCAGAAGAACATATTGCTTTACCATTTCTTCATCATCATCATCATCATCATCACCTGAACGGATAAGACACAACAGCACAAAGTTGTGCATTTGTTTGTACATTAGGTGATGATTTTTTTCATTTTACATTTGTCCTCCCAGAGGACATTTCTTGTTAAAACTTCAGGCTTCAGACAATGTTGCCAGTAGTAAACAAGATTTTTTTTTTTTTAAGTTGGAAAATAAGTAGCTTATGCAGAGGTGGGGAGTTGGTTTTAATACATTTTTTGAATAATTAATTTGTAACGCTTAGCTGTGCATGATGTGAACATTCACTGCAGTCTGTGTGGGGATAATTAACAAATTATATCGGCTTTATCGCCAGCACATGCTGTACATAGTGCTGCATGTCTCAGTACTGTGTTAAGGAAAATGCATTTTGTCATTCATTTATTTCTGTTTTTCTTTCTTTCATCAGCAGTCCCACCATGCTCACTCACAGCCCAGGGCTCCCACGGATTATTTATTTGAAAAAATGGTGTTGGCCTCATAAAATCCCAAAAGTACTTTAATATTCTCCTCAATGGGAGATGCAGCACTGCATTCACCTTTCAATCCGCTCATCAGTGGATCTATGGCACAAGCAGTGGTTTCTCTCTTGCCCGTACACAGATAAGTGTAGTGAAAGTACCTGAGGGTGCTTCAACGACGGTGATATATGAGAGCAAATTTCCTTTTAAAAGATGCATTTCTCTAAAAGAGCTTCACAAATGGATTTGTGTGTTTACAACATGCTTTTCCATTTGTGTACTTCTGGTTGCAATTTGTACATTGTACACTCTGGCAGGCACAAACGCTGTACTCAGTATTTGGACCATGCCCATGTTGAAGCAGCTTTTGTGGATGGTTTACGTCCTTCTTGTGAGGACATGGCTATAGGCAAATCGTTCTCGTGGCTTGCGTTTTTTAAAAAGACCACAAGTCACATTAGCTCCTTCCCATGTTGGCCCTTATGCTTCCGTGTACAAGGCCACGGTGGTGTGCACTAAACGACAGAAAGGAGATTTGGCTGGAATGGTTCTGCTGGATGAATTCCCACTGACATCACATTCCTCCAACTGCAGTTGTTCTCCAGTAGAGTTTCTGAGTGAGTTTGGGATCAATCTCTCATTCGGAGCTCACGATGGCACTTCTGGACACCTCTGGGTGCTGTGCGTTGGTCTGAACCTGAAACACAGATGGCAGCCCTGCTTACCCAAGCAGCAGAGAGCATCAGGCTTGAGTGGATTGAGTGGAGTGACCTAGCAAATTATGCATGCCATGTGTTAGAGTATGCACTAGCTGTTTGGCACAGTTTGTTGACTGCCAATCGAGTTTAAAGACTGGGAAGGGTGCAGAAACGGGTCTGATGATATTGGGTCTAAGGTATCAAGGATATTCTGATGTCCTCTCCCTTATTGAATGTGCACACTAGCTTAAAGACGTGTCTTGTTTTTGCTAGTAAGCTATGCAAGACTAGTTTTAGGGACTGGCTACCACAACTCAGGGAGGAGCTGAAAGGAGGCCATTTATTGTAACAATTCACAATGTCCCTAATGACAAATGTCATTAGTTACCTGTAATAATGCTGTTCCAATTAATTTAGCCATGACCACTTGATGCATTCTTTTAGATTTGTCAACTATTCACTGGATAAATAGATGTAGAGAGGATGGATGGATGGATGGGTAGATAGGATGGAGAGTATGGGCTTATGGATGGATGTGTGGATGGAAAGATGATAAATTGATGGATAGAATATAGATAGAGAGACGGATAGATAGATGGATGGATAGAGAGCTTGGATGGTTGGTTGGACGGATAGACATAACTAGATGGATGGATGATGAATGATAAATGGATGAATAGTATAGATAGACAGGTGAATGAATGATGAATATATATACAGTGAGGATGGATGGATGGTAGGACGGATGGATGGAGAGACAAAGAATATATGTACAGTATAAACTGATGGATGGATGGATGGATAGACAGAGTATAGATGGATAGATAAACTTTATGTACAGTATTTTACCATTATTGAACTACATAGTGATGCCCTTATAATGACATTATGATTCTGGTAACGTTATGAGTAGTGCGGTATTTCCGCGTGTGTTCCGGTCGCTCCAGCTCACCTGACATTAGGCTGGACTTGCTTTAAGAGTGGGTTGAATTGGAGGAGTGCTCGCTGCATATATGGTCCCAATGGGTTTCCGGTCTGAACTCGCGCATTCCCACCACCATAAACACTCTTCAAGCCATCGTATCTTTCTCGTCTCAATGAAGAGAGAAAGCCAGGAGGGGAGGGTCCTGCTCGTGCGTGTGTATTTTCTTTAACTAGTTGACACTAGCAAGAGGAGACGGCAGCATCCTCTGTCCCGCATCTCCTCCAGAATTTTCTGTTATGCTATAAACAGACCTTCATGTGAACGAAGAAGGATCCGCATTCCAAAAACCAACGTGTTCCATCATTTTTTTTACCCCACGCATTTTCTCAAATGCTTTGACATCTGGAATGTGCTGTTTTCTTGCAAGCGTTGTTTCCATGCCAGCATGGGAACTGCAGTGTCCAAAAGGAAGAATCTGAGAAATGATGCGATTTCTTCGGTGGCAGCCAAAGTTAGGTGAGTGTCTGTTTTTATCTGAACTCGGTTTGGGTTCTGCACCGCATGAAGCCCTTCAGCTCTGCTCATTTCTGCATTCGTACGTGTGGCTTCAGAGCTCTGCGCGCGCTGCCGCTGAAGTTATTACAAAACAGCGCGTGGGGATCTCAACTATCATTCATGAGAGAAAGGAAAGGTCTCCCGTGGTATCTGTCTGAGCAAACCGGCATTTATGACCGACGTCCCGAACACGAGTGTATTTGTTATCGTTACTGTTTCATTTATCTACTGAATGAGAAAATTCCGTACATTGATATTCACATTAAAATGACGATTTTCCTCAAAATTACATTTGTGTCATTTACTTTCCCGCATGCTGTTTCAGACCTGTATGACTGTATATATTTTGAGGTGGGGAAATCTGAAGTAGCCTAGCTGTTTCTTTTATATGCAAATAGTTAAATAAAGATAAGTCTCATAAAAAATGTCATTATAAAAGTATCATAAAAGTCTATGAGAGCCATACGATACAGAATGTGTGGCGCAGAACGAAAGCGATTTAATGAAAATATTTGATCAGAGTAGGCTACATGAGAGAATTGGGAATGCCATGTGTGTTGAATCTTCCAGTGAATCATTGTATGACTCTTAAGTTCATATGATGATGATCAGCTCAGTGGAAATGAACATTATTATTGAATATCAAATTAAATATTGCTCATTTTATCATATGGTTATTGTACTATTACGGTGCTTTTGCATCCTTTGCATGTTCAGTCACCAAAAACATTCTTCAGAATTTCTTTTTATATTCAGCAAAGGAAAGTAGGCTATATCATATAATTTTTTGGGGAAATATACTTAATATAAAGGGTCCCACAATTTTCTTATTATATACTTTCATTAATTTTGATACACTTGAGAATAGAAAAAAACACAGAGGTCTCTCAGTAAACTGCAGATTTCATAAACGGAAATTTAACGTAGGTGTGAGAATGCTGTTGTAAAATCCATCTAAATCTTCTGTCTTCTTTAAGCCATCTTGACCACCTTAAGCTGGTTTGCTGGTCTAATATATTCTCGCCAATAATAACGATCAGCTTAGACCATGTTGGACCAGCTAAAGGCCAGCTACCAGCCTAAAATCGTGCTGGCCCTGGTTTTTCTGTCACAGTGAATTATATTATCATTGGCAAACAGACCGGCAGTCTTGTAACCAAGAGTATGATTCAGCCACCACAGGCGATCAATCAACACGTCTTTCTAAGACAACATAATAGTAGCTTGATTTCATTATTATTTATCAAAAGTTCATATTGATTGCTAGTTTTGACTATACAGACCTGTTATTACATAACTAGTGTCTGTTTAGCTCTCATGTGTGTCACTTCTGACATCATTTATAAGATGGCAAGAGGTTCACCTTCTCACCCTAACATCTGGGCCAGGTTCCTCAGCGATGCTGTGAGTCATTGCATCATTCCTGTTTACAAGCCGAATGGATTTTGATTGTTACATTTGAACAGAAAAATTTGCAGCTGTCAATTCTCGTAGATAGAGGTCATTGAAATGACCCTGTCTAAATCCAGCAGTAGGTGTAAAGCATTCAGGCACGGATTGAAGTGATGAATGGGATGGCATTCCTTTACCTCGGTGCATTTATGTGTGTGTCATAAGCCTGAGCTGTTCAGTATGCAGGGCAGGTATATCAGTGCAAACGGCTTTGCATGCTGAGTAGAAATGACCGATGTAACGATAAACAGAATCCTTAATAGATACAACATGTTAACAGCATAAGACACTCTCATACATAGTTTAGAGTTATGCAATATTAGCGATATTAATGTAAATGCATGAGGAATTTACATACTGTATGCTGAACATATGAACCTTTTTGATTAATCATGACCAGTTAATTAATGAAAGTTTTTGTAGATTAGCTGTAGGGCTGTAGTTCTCAATTGGGAACCGGGACCCACGGGTGTCCGTACACTTACTGTTTAAGGGGGCTGAAAGATGACTTAAAATTATACAAACTTAAACTGCAAAAAAATCACAATTTTAGCTGACATCATATTCCTTATTATAATTTTTTATTTTATTTTATTTTGAAGTACCATGAATCTCTTGATCTGGAGTTTTACCATTTTTATGTATCTAAAATTATTTAATTATTATTGTAGCATATTAACTCTGAATAAATAATGGGCAGCTTTGTTGGAAATATTGCAAATATTCTGTTGGCCTTCAAATCTTGGAGTCAAAAAGGGAATCGCTGCTCCATCTCTATCAACACAAACAAAAGAGCCTCTAAAATACCTTGAATTGAAATGAAAGCATTGGAGTAATCAGACAGTATTCAGACTTCAGATGTGGACATGCCCTGAAGGAGGAAACTGCTCATTTGCAAAGGAATTAGTCACTGGCCTGTGGCAGTTGTTACTGTTATTATAGCTTGTAAATTATAGTGATTTTGAGCAAAGAAAGAGGTGTTGAATAATTGTCAGCCAAAGCTGAATTGAAATCATTGTCATATTGTGATTAGTTGACTGTCAAAGAAATGGCTTTTATGTCAAAAGCTAGTCTTTCTCAACACAGATTAGAATAACGTGTACTCTTTGTGCTCACTTGCTATTGAACCTTCCTTTCACCCCCTGGATTCAGCATTGTCCGGGGGACTGTTGCACCTTGTGAAGGCGGTCTCTGGTAATCTCCTCTCCTTCAGACACTGTGTCATGATCATTGAGCTGTTCAGAAGTGAAATCTGTAGGTGGACCATGTTCTATGAATACACACAGGATCAGTGGTACCCAGGCCCACTCCGACACACTACAGAACAGCCTGTTCTACTTTTAAATTCTTCTCAGCTTGGCCACATCATGCATTTGTAGTAGTTTTCTCTGAATAACCCTTCTGAGCTGGTAACTAAAGATTGCAGGTTTGAACCCCCGAGTGGGTTATTTACATATATATATTTACATACATATATATATATATATATATATATATATATATATATATATATATATATATATATATATATATATATATATATATATATATAATTTTATCTCAGGTGATAAAATATTTTTCTTATGATTTTAGTTTGTTGTATTTAATTATAATAACCTTGTTCCAAATCTGCATTGTGTTTCTATCTTCCACAAAAGGAGATATTTTGAAGAATGTTATAGGATCCAAACAACTTTGACTTTCACTGAATGGACATTAATTCATGACACACTTTTCACTTTTGGGTGAACTGTCCCTTTTAGCTTTCAGCATTGTTTATATATAAATAACTATTGGTCCTAGCTCTGTAGCAATACATATTATTTTCTTCTAAGAATCACTTCATATGACTTGGGTTCTTCCTGTTGGTCTTTCTTTTTTGTGTATGTGTTTCTGAGTCATTTTTAGGCTGAATGCTTTCAGGGCCACTGGGTCAGCATGGAGAGCCTGGTCTGTACAGTGTTTGTATGCTAATCATGAGCGATCTGCATTGTTCCACTTGATGCTCATCCACTGATTTATGAGCTGAGAGGCTGAGTCACCGGCTATGCTATCACGCCGTCTCATCTCTATAGATACATGCATATTTCTATTTTGTGAATCCTTTGGGTTTTAGTTAAGGTGTGAATTTGTAAGGTTTAAATGTTCCGGAAAATTCAGAGATCCATTTGTTATTCTTTTGCTGTACTGTTTATAGTGTGTATCCTTAATATCAGAATAGAAAATAGGCATAGCAGAATTAAAAGAAGATGTTAATAAGGGATAAGATTCTTATAATCACAACTGAATGTTGTGTACTGGCTGAGCGTTCAGTGAGATATCACGCTATTTTGAGGTTATGAGTGTTTTGTGTGGTGTGAAAACTTCTCAAAACAGCCGTATTATAAGTTATTTTACTTAAAAAAAAAAAACATATAAGAAGTAAAAACTTTTTTTTTTTAGAATATTTTTTTAATTGCATTTATTACTCTATTGTTCTTTAAGCATAAATATACAAAACTAAACTATTGAGGTTTATTATGCTTAAAACAGGAACAGATTATTTGCCAGTGGGTAGGAAAAAGCAAGTTTAATTTAAGGTATTACCTGAAAACAAGTCTTATTATCTTACAAAGTTTTGCCTATTTTTATATGTATTTTATCTTAATGATTTTTTAACGCTTTTGAGGTGATTTTTAAAATGACTTTCTTTTCCATTATAATGGAGAGACCCCGAGCCAAAATTGAAATTAGGAAGGTTTATTTATTTATTTTTTGCTGGAAACATGAGAAATTCTTTACTCAACCTCTTTGAGAGCCTTAAGGCTGCTGTCAGCTGAAGAGTTTGTGCAGTGTAATCTCTAACTCTGGCACTTAAAACAGACACAGAAATCCATTGACCTATATGGGACCTTTTAAGGAAGCATCCCAAATATTCTCTTACGCCTGCAGTCTCTGAAGAGACTGTTTTTCTTTAAGCCTAGTCTGAGCAATCGAGTGGAAAGTGAGGCTCTTTTCAGTGTGTTTTTATTCCCTGTAGACTGATGAGATCGGACTCATTGATCTATGGACCGTGGATTAATCTGCCAAATGCTGGCATTTCAGATATGCTCATAGATTCCCAGAAAGGATCTAGAGCTGCAACCTTCCAAGTCAACCTCCTTGTAACATATTATAAATAGCTTGTATTTTCATATTATATATCAAAACAGGGTATTTAAGATTTTTTATATATAGCTTTGGGTCTTTTTTTGGCACAGTCCACAGAGGCCATTTAATAACACTGCTGAAACACCAGCTAAATTAGATCAGCTGGTGGCCATCTTCAATGAACAAATTGCAGTCTATAATGTACATTGTAGACATGTTGATTTTGGCTATACCCATCATAGCTGGTAAAGCTGGTCTGCATGCGTTTGAATTATTAATATGACAGTTTATTACAATCAAGTTCCAAATGTATTTCATATTACTGATAAACTGATATATCAGACAATATTAGCATCAGTCAATAACCATATCCACTTGGACAATTAACAGCATAGTTTATATTAATTTCTATTAACAACATTATGAATGAATGATAAACTGTAATTTTTTTATTGATTAGATGTTGATAAAATAAGTTTTCTTTGTTTATTTCAAATCATTTTGGAACAAATAATGTAATTCAAATGCTAGGGGGTCAGTGAGATATTTTCTAATGTTTTGAAATAAGTTTCTTTAGATCTCCAAGGCTGCATTTATCTGATCAAAATACAGTAAAACAGCAATAATGTGAAATATAATTATATATATATATATATATATACATATATATATATATATATATACATATATATATATATATATATATATATATATATATATATATATATATATATATATATATATATATAACTATATATAACTATATATATATATATATAACTATATTTTAAACTATATTTTAACTATATTTTAAAATGTTACTCCTGTGATTGAAAAGCTGATTTTTAATCTCCAGAGTTCAGTGTCACATTATCCTTCAGAAAACATTCTTATATGCTGATTCGGTGCTCAAGAAACATTTCTTATTATTATTATTATTTTTTTTTTTAGAAATCATATTGATTGACCTCTGTTTTTGACCTCTATATTTTAAGTATTCTAAAACCATTTGATAGTTTTCTGTAAGGACGGGACTGAAATAAAAAATAAAAAATAAATAAATAATTCCAAAATTTCTCATGCTGAGTTCCACAGGAACAGATTTGGAACAACAAGAGGCTACAGAAGTAAATAATGACAGAATTTTTCTTTTTGGGTGAACTTTTTCAGTATAGGTAAGACTTGACAAATCCTATTTTATCCAAATGTTTAAAGAACAAATCCTAGATGATACCTCTCACTATGCAAAACCGCTTACGGTAATTGTCTGCCTTAAAGTTTTAACATTATTAATTATACATCTCTGTGAAGAGACTCTACATTACATACTTATATATGAAGTCTGTCGGAACATGCTGCATCTCCCCGTCCCTTCACTTCCTGCTCTATTTATTGTCTGGTAGCAGAGATGAGATTGTGTCCTGTAATTAGTCTGACCGTTTGAGATAATGCAGATCTCAGGATGACTCTGACGCTCTGTGATTACGCCTTTGACATTGTTGTCTCTGCTGTTATGCAAGAGAGAGAGAAAAGGGTCGAGTGAGAGTTGAAGATAGTGTACGCTCAGGGCGAAGGAGGGTTCCAGGCATCATTAAGCCTGGCTCTCAAACCATGGAAGAGGGAGGAGGGTGACATTTTAATCTGTGGTCTGTGCTGAAGCGCAGGTCCCATATGCTGTGCAAACACACACTACAAGAACATGCCATTAGCTGTGCTGCAGTTTTTACTAGCTCCGAATATATCAGAGGAAAATGTGTCCGAAGGATCAGAAATGCTTGACTGTTAGTGGTCCCCGGGCTCATATTCAATTCATGTTATCCACTCACCTTATAATTGTCCTCAAGGATCTGCCTGAATTAAATGCATAAAGATCTCTGGGAAAAGTGCCAGTGAAGTGCATGAATGGTGAAGTGTCTTAAAAAGAAGACGTTGCAGTCTAGACCATCAAGTTTACCTAAATCATTTCGGATTTACTGTAAAGGAATAGTTTATCCAAACATTTTCCGAAAATGTACTCACCCTAAGGCCATTCAAGATGTAGAAGAGTTTGCTTCTTCATCAGAACAGATATGGATACATTTTGCATTACATCACTTGCTCACCGAAGGATCCTCTGCAGTCAAGTCAAGTCACCTTTATTTATATAGCGCTTTTAAGAATTCTGATTGAGACAAAGCAACTGAACAGCATTAAATAGGAAAATAGTATGTCAATAATGCAAAAAGGCAGTTCATCATTGCATTCAGTGATGTCATCATCCAGCTCAGTTCAGTTTAAATAGTATCTGTGCAATTGAGTCTATGATATATGTCAGAAAGACCATCAGCTGGAATTAATTTCCGTTCCGGGTGGTCTTTCTGACAATATCGCTGGAAATTAAGTGTCCCCAACTAAGCACGCCAGAGGTGACAGCGGCAAGGAACCAAATCTCCATCTGTGGCAGAAAGGAGAAAAAACCTTGGGAGAAACCAGGCTCAGTAGTGGGGCCAGTTCTCCTCTGGCCAGACGAAACCAGCAGTTCAATTCCAGGAAGTGAATGGGTGCCGTCAGAATTAAAGTCCAAACAGCTGACGAAAACATGACAGTAATCCACAAGTAATACATACGACTCCAGTCCATCAATTAACATATTGTGAAGTGAAAAGCTGTGTGTTTGTAAGAAACAAATCCATCATCCAAGGCGTATTATCCTTAAACTGTCACTTCTGGTCAAAATACCAGTCCTTAACATTTCTTCCAGTGAAAGTCCATCCCCTGTTGTCCTCTCACATCAAAATCCACCAATCCACAGTTTGGACTGTTTTAACTTGTAACCAGTGCTTGATCTGTGCGTATTTTTCTCCTGATTCAGATTAAATGACTTTTTCACTGAAGAAAACAACATTACAGATACAGGACAAGAAATGTCTTGATGGATTCATTTCTTACAAACTTGCAGAAGCGATTCATTGATAGATTGGAGTTGTACGGATTACTTGTGGATTATTGTGATGTTTTATCAGCTGTTTAGGCTCTTATTCTGACGGCACCCATTCACTGCAGAGGATCCATTGCTGGAGCAAGTGACATAATGCAAAATTTCTCCAAATCTGTTCCAGTGAAGAAACAAACCCATCTACATGCTGGATGGCCTAAAGGTGATACATTTTTTAGCAAATTTTTATTTCGGGTTGAACTATTCCTTTAATTACGAGACCTTTCTATCTTTTAACATTAGCATTCATCTCAATGGTAGATGCTTGGCTGGTGTGATTGATTTGAAATCTGCCATATTTGCTCATGTTTTCAGCTCTTAATAAATTATGTTAAATGCTGTAAATGGCATGTGATTAATTTAAACTGATTTGGTGTAAAAACAGCAACAGTGGTGTACTGCATTATGACAGTTCTGTATTTGAGAGTGGCTTCAGGTATGAATTTTCTAGTGTGTGCATGTTTCATGCATGAGTGCCTGCTGTGTGTGTGTGTGTGTGTGTGTGTGTGTGTGTGTGTGTGTGTGTGTGTGTGTGTGTGTGAATGTGTGTGAATGCACTGTCATGGATTCCGTCTCCTCCTACTGTGCTCATTTTTTTTTTGTGCTGCTTCTGTTGAGTATCATGCTTTTATGTGCTGCTTCTGTTGAGTAACACTGCTGAAAGCAAAGAGATAGAAAGAGCTCTAAAGCATTTGCAGTGAGAACTTTTTTTTGCAATGACCCTGCTGTCCCAAACCTCTGTGGCTTACTTTCTTCTGTGGTGTTCAATGAAAGTACTTAAGGGTTCAGAGTTTTTTGGACGCCACATATTATCATTTTATAGATAAAATACATTTGAAATGACATAACATTGAGCAAATTATCCATTCATTCACTGTGTTCCATTCTAATATGTTTAAATATGTAATTTATTGCTATGATGGCAAAGCTGAATTTTCAGCAGCTCTTCACATGATTCTTTAGTAATCAATCTAATATGCTGACTTGCTGCTAGAGTAACATTTCGTATTAATTAATAAAATTAATTTCAAAAGAAAAGAAACTGAAAAAAACTTTTAAACAGGAGTGTATTGGTTCTATTTATAGAAGAAATTAATGACTATTAGTACAAAAAAAACATAAGACAAAATTGAGTATCTATTAAAAAAAAATTGCCATTGAAAATAATAATTACACACAACAACAACAATGTGCACAGTTACAGAAATGTAGACTTTGTGTGTGTGTTAGTTTTATTATAAATGGTGGAAAGAATGTTTGTGTATCTCAGACTGGAAATGACTCTGTATTGAATTCCACTAGTTTCTCGCATCTTCTTCGACCGTATTTCATCCATTTTCATGTTTAATGTTCCTCTCGGCTCTTTTTTCCCCCCACCTATCTTATCTGTTTCTCTGACCCTCTGGAGTCACAGCCTCAAAACACACAAATTTACATTTTTCCAGTTTTTCCTCTTCTTGCTTCATCTTCGGTCACTTTCTGGAAGCATGCTGACTCCTTTTTATTATTAATTATTTCATTTTCACCTAGTGGCTCCTCTTTTAGTTTTCTCGCTTTAATCATTACCCATTTTCTTGACCTCCCTCTCTTTCGCTCCCCTTCCTTCCTTCTTTCTTATCTTTCTGTATTTCTTCTGATATTTTATTAATAAGATAATTCCCTCAGCTTGGGATGTCTGGCTGATGTTAATCAAAGGAGCTAACAAAAAACGAAGCAGTGTAAAAATTTTGCACACAAGAGCAGATAGATTTTATTTTACATTTATTTTTGTATTTGTATTTATTTGTATATATATATATATTATATATACACACGTATATGTGTGTGTGTGTGTGTGTGTTAATGTCGCTAAGGAAATGTTCACTTAAATTTTACAGGTCAGTGAAACAATCCAATATTCAAATTTTATTTATTTATATATGAATAGTATAGATGATAGTATATATTATAAAAATATGTTTTTATGCCCAATTAAGCATCACCCTGTTAGCTTAGCAACTTAATAACATCAAATCAATCTAAATTTGGTGCGTCATCCTCATTTATCAGTTAGGATGCACCCTTTGTAGTAAGCTACCTATGAATGCTTACTGCATTCCCCAGCTCTTCAGGTCAAGTATGTGGCTCTTCAGACTGAACTGGCATTCCAATTAACCCTATTGCATTGGAGGATGCTTGTTGAATAATTTACAGCCCTGTCACAAAAATGCCATGTTGTTGAACATTACGTCAGGAAAGCTGAGGGCGACTGCGAGCCAGCCACCAGGGATTCCTGTGGAACGATCCCAGGGCGTGTGACAGCTTCTGAGGAGGAGGTTGCAATATTGAGCTCGGAGTGGGTTTTCCATGCGTGGGGAATGGATGTGATTATGTGTGGCCATATATTTTGTGTAGAAAATGTTCATTAGATACATTAAAGGTGTAAGGCATATGTTGGTGCCGGCAAATATTTGTCTGTGTGGCGAAACGGGTTCAGGCAAAGCATATTAAGGAGTCATCCATTATGTCTCCTACAAGATTGAATCAGCTTCCCGAAAAGCAGTGACTCACCCGGAGATTTACACAGTTGTGTGTGCCAAAGCCACCGTATGCAGAACAGAATAAGCTGTTGTTTGCTTATTATTGAGGCGTCAATATGCGCTTATGAAATGTGACCCGCCAGAGTCCCTTTGGTTATACTGGCTTCATTATTTATTCAAATCTTAATGGTCTATTCTGACTGACTAAATCATTTCCCACAATTCTCAGTCGGTGTTATCGATTGTTACTGATGAAACCCCCTCAGGCCTGAACTAATTAGTGTTTCTCTTTCTGTCTCTTTGATTCCTGCTGTTTTTCGATGGGCCAGTGGTGACAAATATCTCCTGTGGGAAGCGTTGTGACGTTCGTTTCGCAGTTTTTATGCATTTTCTCGCTCTCTCCATCTCTGACGCACTCACTTTATAGCTGCCTGTGAATTAAGTTTCAGATTAGTGCTTACTTTGATGCTTTAGTATGAATGAGGTTTTAAGCATCTCTTGAGGTTATCGAGCTGATCATTTGCATCACTGTTATTCATGAGCCTTTCATTCAAACCAATCAAAGCTGTTATCATGTTCTAATGAAGATAATTTTCGGTATGTTTGAGAGAAACTCATGCAGACATTGTATACTCATTTTTAACCATATTTATTTTATTGTACTGTAGTTGACATAATATATATATATATATATATATATATATATATATATATATATATATATATATATTATTCCTATTTAAAAATTATTATTTTATTATAATTGTTGACATTTCCTGCAGCATGGCATGCTATACTAATTTTAATATTTATTATAATTATTATTATTATTATTATTATTATTATTATTATTATTATTAGATGTTATTAGATATTACATGACCTGCAGTGAAATTAGACTAATTTTAAATCATTTTTCTTAATTTTTTTACATTTATTATATTATTATTAGTATATTCTTATTTTTCTATTATTTTGTTATGATTTATAAAAAAATGTATTATGCATGCAGTTTTTTATGACTTTAGAACTAAAAATGGTGATCAGAAATGGTAAAAGAAATGCTGACACCTGACAGTCATGTTAAGTTTCACAGTTGTTTTATTATATATGTAGTTATTTAATTATTATAAATTTATATATTCACATCCATATTTCTACATGCTTAATATCTTTGTTTGTCCCTTATCAAATCCATCGTTCTCTCACTTCCTTCCTCTTGGACTGGAAAGATAAAAACGCTACATCTGAATCTGTGGGTGGCTCTGAAATTCAAAGCAACCAATAACATTTACACAGTGTGTGTGTCTCTGTTCCTTCTCCTCGTCCTCATCCTCCTCCTCTCTCTTTCTCCCTTCCTCTCCCCACTCTTGTTTTCCAACCTTTCTTTCTGCCATATGCCCTCTTTTTCACAGTCACATGCATTTCCACATGCCTGCCCCTATTATAGCCTTCACACTGCAGAAGATGAGCCACATTCTTAAGTTTGAGGAGTCCGGCTTTCAAACCTCCTGATGCAGACAGCTGCCACATGCAGAGCATTACATATATCCCTGTGAAAGCCCTTTATACCCGAGTCTGGTGTCAGCTTAGCAGGTGACATTAAGAGGCTAAGAGTAGTCCGCATTGGGGCCTGTCATTTCTTAAAATGAAAAAGAAGTGAGAGAAACTGACAGCCGGATCCGGAAGCAGGAAGAGGTAATGACATAAGGAACTATATATATTCTATCAAGAAGTGCTTTATCGTGTTCATTTGTGGGGAAAATGGTTATTTAAAGGGGGCCATGTCATCAGTTTTTCATTACGTTTTTGCATTAGTTTGCATTAATGCTTTCTTGAATGCTCTGACATTCTCTTTTAAAAGAGAAATTGTGATGGGGTTAATTCATTAAAACAGGATTTTAGTTATGAAAGGATTGCAGTAAATGTTAAATACAATCATTTGCTGACAGGGTCGCTGGATGTTGCACTGCTGGATTACACTGTGTGATGCTTCTGTGGTTTTGTAGCCTGATGTCTGAGCTGATTTTAGGAGAAAATGTGTGGAATTTTACAGAATGGATTTCACATAGTGAAATGAAATCTGAGCCGAGAGTACTTTTGTATTATGTTTTTTTATTATTATTATTAAAAATATTATTTATCTATACATCTTCATTATAACAATGAGTCTGTAATGATTCTAAATGACTTTTCAGAAACCTTAAAGGGATAGTTCACTGAAAAAAAAAATTTGATTCAGTAACTGCTCCGACTGATTCATGAGTTAATTTGATGAAATATTTGTCAGACTGATTCAAGCCTGTAAACTGGTTTGTGAGTCTTTTTGAATGATTCATAAATAGAACCAAGTCATCTGTTTGTGACTTCACAGCATGCGTGCCTAACGCTCTCCTTCATCCATGACTGTATTTACAATGTGGGCCTGCCAATGACAAATGTGTGTGTGTTTTTTTTGCAGAGCAGCTCGTGCATTTGGAGAGTATCTTCACACCCATCCTGAGAACTGCAACGGATCAGGTCAGTTATTTCCAGTCCTCTGTCTTTCTGCTCTTCTTTTTTCCAGTCCACTTAGAGCCTGTGATGTTCTCAGACTCCAGGCACATTCATGTTTCATGAAGAACTGTGCCATTTCTTAATGTAGCGTGTGTTACCTCATCTGTCTTTTTCTCTGTCTTTTTCTCACTTGGTCCTCTCTCTTTCTTTTGTCATCTGTCCTAATGTTTGATTTGAAGATCACCTACTGTCTGACACCCTCGTTGGCCAAGACACTGACTCCCCAGACAGCCTGTGCACTCAGAACAACAACTTCCATAGCTGCACCCACCAGGGCGACCCCAGCTTGATCAATCCTGCCCTGGGCCTTCTAGAACCTCCACCTCCGGCAGCTTCCTCCAAGAGCCGGCTGTCCCTAGAGCGCAGCTTTTCAGCAGAGGAGGACCAGCAGAAGTGCGTGGAGTGTTCCCTGCAGCCTGCTCGGGTCTACACCATCACCGGAGAGAGCGGCATGCTGGGAACCAGCAGGGGAAGCAAGGAGAACCTGGAGCTCGAGGTCTTGAAAGGGGCGCAGGAGGCATGTCATGCCCAAGCGCTTGCCCAGCTTTCTACATCCTCCAACTCGTCTTCTCCTACCCAGCACCACCACCGCCACCATGGAAGTGGAAGCGGAAGTAGATCTGGAAACCAGCAACACAGCAACCCATATCATGGCAACCACCATCACAGCAACACCAGCGCAAGTGGAACCAGTGGCGGAAATGGTGGAACAAACCCCCACCAGCACATCTCCAGTGGGGGAACGTCGCACCATCAACACGGGGTGCCCCATCACCACCACCTTTCACAGCCTCTGCAGAGCTCGGTCAGCGCACACAACATCCGAGGCTGGGGGGAGGGAAAGGACTGCGGCCTGGTGTGTGAGGCCTGTCCCGGGGCTCCCTCGCGTAGTCAGGGCTCCCTTGACCTGGAAAGCAGCACCCGAGAGGCAGGCAAGCAGCGCCGGCCACCACTTGAGCGGATGTGCAGTGTGGACCGCATGACTGGGCTGGAGCGAGGTGAGAGGGGGAGAGCGACGGGGAGAGAAAGAGAGAGAGAGGCTCTGGCCGAGGGGAAGGGGTGGGGTTCAGCCAACAACAGGGGCGTCGATGTGTTCGATGTGCCGTGGTCTGTATTTTTCCACTCTCCTGTGTCTCTCTCCTCTCTCCTGTGTGTTTCTTTTGTGCTCTCTCCCTCTGTGGGGCGGACCATGTGTGTATGTTGTGGCTGGTGGATCTTCACACAGTTGGCCCAGAAAGTATTGGACACTTAAACTACACTTAATGGAATGTTTCAGATTCAGATCTAAAGCTGAATCAACAGCATTTTGGCATGATATTGATCACTAATTCAGATTTTTTTTTATTCAAAAACAAGCAAAGATTGTAGTTAGTGAGGCCTTGCTGATATTAAATGAAGTCCTGAAATGCATATGGCAGATACTTTTTTCCCAATTGCATCTGGTATCAATTGTATTTAAGATATACAATTATCATCAGTTCATACATACTTTGGGAATTGAACCCATGACCTTGGTGTTGTTACCACTATGCTCTACTGCTTGAGCTACAGGAATAGAAAAAAATGCTCTTATTTTAGCCAGTGTTGTTGGACAGCAATGATACTTGATTGATTATGCTCATACATGTTAACATGAGGCTAGTCAGACTATTAGTTCATGCATTCCTTGGGAATCAAACCCATGACCTTACCGTTACCATTCTCTATTGTTTAAGCTACGGGAATAAAACGCTTTTAGTTTAGTCACATATACAGTACAGCCATGGTACTTCAGTGTTATTGATTAGATTGGTGGTGGTGGACTTTTCTGAGTGTGGCTTATGTGTCCAAGTACTTTTTGTTTGTTCAGTTTGACACAATCCATATATTCTGATATATAATTTCAACTATACTAATGTTATCCCTTATGTCTGTTTCTAACCAGAAGATAACAGTTGGTTCCCTAAAGAGAGCATGTTCAGCTTTCAGACTGCTACAACGACCATGCAGGCGTGAGTACTCACTCCATTACACACATACTCACACTGAAGTTTGAAGCCTATATTGACCTCAAGTACAGATGGCATAACAGGTGTCTCGCCACAAACACTCATTCATTTAGTGACATTTACTGTCAAACTGACTCAGAGAGCCATCAAGTACATGATGACCACACACACTTTCTTCAAACATGGTTGTTATCTAAGCTTTCTCTCTGTCTTCTTCTCTTCTTTTTTGTCTGCCTGACCTCACCGCTCTACAGGATTTCGTGAGTATCCCTTTTGTACCTTTTAAATGTCACAAAATGACAGTGAGTGATGTCAAACACTAGCTTCTCCAGCACTGCCTACCCTGCCATCCCTTCAGTCTTACCAATTTAGCTCTATTTACTATATGCAACAGTGTTTGAAATAAATAAGAAATACAAGAAAAAAAATATATATATTCCTATCCGGATGGGATTATGTAACCCCTCTCTCCGGGTCCTCACCGCCGCATCTCCTTCTCATTCCGAGTGGTTTTCGAATTCAGGTTTCTGGCATGGAAGGCAGACACACTAACTAGGAATATTTGTTGTTGTAGTATTTTTTTTTTCTTGTATTTCTTATTTATTTCAAACACTTTCA
>NW_020524350.1:0-89113 GCF_003368295.1 Carassius auratus
CGCGAGTGACCTTGATAAAGCATCAGCTGATGGGTGCTACCAAATAGATGCAGCACCGGTACCACGAACTCCAAAGGATGCAGCCACGGGGCTTTTATTTCCTGAAATTTGTAGAGTTATAAAAAGTAGTAATAAAAATACTATTAGTATTTATAATATATATGTTTTTTTGTTTGTTTATCTACGAATACCGTTGAAAAACGCAGTAGGCACATCCCATTTGCGTTTATTCTGGTCTCAAAGAGGCACCTGAGTCATGGCAGTATCAAATTCTGCAGTATAACAACCCAATTCTCCTGCATGAGGAGTCACAAGACTTCTCCAGGTGATTTTATAGAATGACAGGGTTGCATCATTATATACATTGCTTTGTGTGCTCTGTAAAAAGATGTTGTTTTTTAAATAGATCTAAATCCACATGCTGCTGTTGACTTAAAAAGCTATATTTATAAAAAGCTAGTTGTCACTTTTTGTCAGGATATGGTTTCCTTGTATTTGTTGTAGGCTATTTGTATTTAATGTTAAAAATGTAACTAGCAGCAGCAGAAAATGTAAACATGAGAACTAGCTGTCCTAGTTCAAATTACTGATTAAAATATAACTTCATAATATGTGATGCTTGCTTTAATGTCTCCTATTGGGGGCTTTATTGTGTTCACTTTTAATTCATGTTTTTTTTTCTTCTCCTGTCCATTAAGTTCATTGCCATTAAGTTAACAATTTTTTTTTTTTTTAACATTTTTTATTCAATAAACATATGGGGACAAAAACATCTTATCAAATTAAATATCATACCAAATTTCTTACATTTGTGAAATACATTTTCATTTATAAACATAATAGGCATATGATTTAAAAAAAAACACAAACAAACTTCAGTATATGGTTTTGTGTTCAGTGGCCTGTAGCACGAAGCAAGATTAAGAAACTCAGAGCTGCAGAGTAAATTTTGAGTTATGCTACCCTCACTGTCAGATTTTATTGCTATCTCCCATTGAAACAGTATGCGACAACAAAAAATTATATCCATCAGATGGTGCTTTATTAACGCCTAAACCTACCTGTCCCTTACATTAATGAGTATGACCTGGTAGGACAATCTGTTGGTTAGGATTGAAATGTCAGGACTCCCCAGTTTAGATCAGGATCAGCTGTTGCACAACGCTCGGCATAACCGTATAATTGTTCTCTGTCAACTAAGGTTTGATCCAGACGCAGTGGTTCTCAAAACTGGCCTGGAGTACCACCTGCCCTGCACATTTTGTATATCCCACCTGATTCAACTAATCAGCTCATTAGTGGAGACTGCAAGCCCAAGTGGGTGTGTTAGATATAAGGAAGACATATGAAACGTGCAGTGCTGAGGGTACTTCATGGAGAGGTTTGATCAGGTCCACTGCTGGCCAAATGGGTGGTATTGTTGTGTCCCCCTTTCACAAATATCATAAAAATAAAAAAAACTACTATAGGGGTCAAGTTTATTAGGACTATTTTATAGTCTCAAGCATTCAGAAATCATGCAGAAATAATTAATTAGTTTTACTATGATTAAACCATGGTTTACTTTTGTAAGCTAAGTACATATGTTTTTACTGTAGAAATTATAGGATCTCTGTCATCAAAACAAAAAAGGTAGACAAAAATTAAAGATTAAGTGAATATTTGAATTAAATGTTTGGCCAATAGCCAAAAACAAGGATTTGATTGTCCTGTAAGTGTAGCAGCAGCAATTACCCTTTGCCTCCCTTTGCAGGCATTTGTAATAATATGTTATTGTTTATTTTGTATTAGCCTATATTATGTATTTTAACAGCGTTATTAACCAATCATTATTGCCTCACTGTTTTTTAATATAATGCATTTCAAGTCATTTTAAAGTCTATTGATGGCTAAGGTCTGTTTATATATATATATATATATATATATATATATATATATATATATATATATATATATATATATATATATATATAAACATTTCTCCGTGAAATTATTTCCAACATCAAAACAGGTTATTAACGTCAAAAAAAGTTACACAGGAATTTTACCTAAATTATTTACAATTTATTTTAATACATATTAAAAATGTATAAGGTGTTCATTGTAGTTGACACCGAAATAGACACATTACAGTTGTTTTTATCACTGTAAGTCTTTCTCCTCAAATGCTACTGAGCTTTAAATGTGCGTTTGTGCCCATTTGTTTGTGAAAAAGTAGCATAATTTACATATGATTTACAGTTTATTTTAATAAATATAAAAATTGTAAAAGGTTTGCATTATAGATGACACCTAGATTAACAGTTTGTTTTTTTAAGACTGTAAGTCATTCTCCTCAAATGTTATTGACGTCAGAAAAATGTTTACCAATATTGCATGTAACTTTAGAGACGGTCCCTAAATTTGAGACTCTCGAACGTCCAACGTCAAGTCAACTTTACGGTAGTTTTTGTGTGTGTGTGTCTTTTACACCGGCATAGATGTCCATCCATCAATTATGAGCATTCTTCTGCAAACATGAGGTACGAGCGTTTGCGAGCGCGGTTGGGGGAAAACATCCTTTTTTTCTCCTTTTTTGAACAACTGGGATGGAGCCCTCCCTGTGCGTTGGTGCCCTACGCAAACTGCGTACTCTGTAGGGTAGCAATCATGTAGCGTAAGTGCTACAGTGCAGGCAACAGAAATGTTAATGTCACGATACTTTCCTGCCATCCTCAGGACAAAATGTGGAACTGCACCAATGGATCTTGTAATTAAAAACACCAGCATCATAATAAGGCATCTGTTATAAATCCCGCAGAAATGTGTACTTTTTTTTTTTGGTACATTAATTGACAATGAATACAAAAGCCTCTTTAGTTCTAGTGCCACTAAGTGCCAGGGACGGTCAGTATAAATAGATAAATACATTGAAATTTGAGAATTGTCATTTTACCTTTGTAAAACATATTTCCATTTTACATGGAATTTTCACTGACCACAGAGCATTTCATAAAAGTTAAACATTTAAGCCATCTCATTTTAAGACATTTAATGCTTCACAAACTGGCAGAAACATATCTGATCAATTTAATTGAAAATCTATTTTTCTTATTTGATATTTCAAAAAGTCTCCTGTACAGCACACATATCACTTTAAAATGTGGAAGCCAACTTGCAATCATCATTACATTTGCAATAATTTTGACTTAAAAGGTCAAAGTCTTTCTTGTGTTCAGTTAGTTTGAGTCATCCATGCTTTTATTAAACCCTGAGACTCCAAGCCTTTGAACCAACATGCAAAGTAGAAAAGAAAAGGTCAGGCATACAAAGGCCATTTCTTACACAGAGGTTTCTCTGCTGTGCCTCTGCTGTAGAAGAATACTTTTTTTCTTTATGAATTTATTGATATCTTGATATTAATTTCCTAGATGTGAGAAAACCAGTGAAAATGCATGTTTTGCTCTTGTTTGCTGTTGATGTTGTGAAACTACTTTCAAAAAAAAAAGTGAAGTGAAAGATCTCAAATTGTCTGAATGTGGGGGCTGTCTCTTCCACCTTCAATACTATGACTGAGGTGAGATCCTTGAGCAAGGCACTGAACCCGCAGCTGCCCCCAGGGAACCACAGAAACATGGCTCCCCACTGCTCTGTGTGTGTGTTCACTACTGTGTGTGTGCACTTGGATGGGTTAAATGCAGAGCACAAATTCTGAGTATGATTCACAATACTTGGCCATATGTCACTTCACTTCACTTATAAAATATAGATATCTTGGGGATGATATACCCTAGTAGATTATTTTACTTAAACTGCAGCTGTGTAGTATTTCAGTCTCTACAACACACTGGGTGTCTTACAAACCCTCTTTAGGCCATTTTTGGAGGTACCAGCTGGTGAGCTGATGTTCCCCTGGGTGGCAGACAGACACAATGCTACTGGTTATCTGCAAGTCTAGTCCCAAAATTTGCTGGTCCCAAGTTAAGCGTGTACATTTTGGCCTACAGGCATTAAAGACATGCCCAAACATAGTGTTAATAACAAGTAAAAATATCATATATATATATTTCTGCTATATAAATTATATTAAAAAAGAAGAGAGAGAGAGAGAGAGAGAGAGAGAGAGAGAGAGAAGAAAATACAGATATACACAAAAGGAGAGGTTAAGCAGTTTTAACAGTTGATTTATGCAGTCTGTTTTGAACACATAAGCAAATCCATATAAATGTTTTCATAAATCTGACCAGTCAGGTTGGATGATTATCTAAAAAAAACATTCAATTCAATTACATAAAAATACAAATTCATCTCTGTGTGTACATTTGGCCATGTAGTTAAAAAGTTAAAAGTTAAAACAATAAATGGGTTTTAATAGTGAAAATGCATAATCCAAAAAAAAGCATCCAGATTATAGGTTAAATTCATAATACAGTAGTTAGCAACATGCTGGAGGTATGAATTCTGAGATGGCCTCGGAGTCTTTACCCCGACTAAAACTTGACCTAATGAGACGCAATATGGGTTTTAGACCAATTAAATTTCACAATAGGCAGGAAACCTATAGAAACCAAGTAGTAAACAAAATGTCCTGCTGTGGTTGGTTAGGGCCAAAACTCTCTACATTTATAAAGATGAGAGGGTTTTTATCACGTTTATCACCAGTCACTTTATCGTCTCATAGGACATTTTGGTTTTGAATTATATTAAATAGCAGTAATCATAAAAAACATTTTTCTTACAGCTCCACATTACACAAAAAAACTTATATAAGTGTTACTGTAATCAAAATGCTTTAAACCATACTGTACATAATTCCATAATCAAACACAAATCGGTTCTCGACTCCCCATTTGATTTTCACTTGCCCTCTTACTACAACATGTAACCATAGAAAAACAAAAACAAAAATAGAATCAGTTGCATGATAAAATCAACTTATTTACATTCACAGTGACATGCACTTCTAATGCAAATTTCTTATGCTATTTATGCATGTGTTTAGACACAAAATAGTGCATTATGTTATGAAATGGAGGGAGAGATAGACAGAGACATAATTCTCCTATGCTGCCATGGACAACTACTTTACTGTCATGTGCATACTGTATATAAACCCATAACAGCAGCCCACATCCCCACAGACAACACCTGTCATCTTGTACAATTAACAGAATAAAAATGAATTCCTCTAATGCAATACAAAAAATGCAATCATACACATTTTATATGCTCAACCATGATGCACATTTTCAGCTTTCTGAGATACAAATTTACATTCATGAAAAATATACAATTTATTTCTTCTCCAGCATAACCTATTCTTGATTTGCAAGACTAAAAGAGCACCTCAGGTTATAAACTGCTGAAGTCCTGGCTTATAAAAAATTGCAGCAAATAGGAAATCTAACTCTGATGTAAGCCTTTAAAACTCACTGTTGCCCCCATGCTGCCTTGAGTGAATACAAATGGGTTTAACCAAAGAATGAGTCTTTTTTGTTGTTGCAATTTTGTATTTCACTTCACATTATATAGACATAGAAATATACCATGTTGTCCCATCTTATTGTAACAGTACATGCCAACAGTAATTAGTTGTTGTTGTAGAGTGTTTTTGCACATTCAGCATAAGTTCTTCCATTAGTGTTTGGAAGTGAATCAAAACACGGAATGGAGTTCAATCAGTCTGCTGCCATCCAAAGTGCTTATCGATATGCAGTATGTAATTCTTAGACAGTTAAACTAATAAAGTGCTTAGTTAAATGCCCAGGGCCTATGTAGACCTGTTCAGAATCCTATTATCCTGGAGGAGTAAAGGCAGCCTGAGTCCTTCTCCTCAGCCTTTCCATCTGCATTCATAATTGTCCACCTTTCCAGCTGCGAGTTAATTGTGGAGAATCCAGCTCTGTTTGATCAGATTCCTAATGACATGGGTCAAACGGATACTTTGTGACACCTCCGTGAAGTTCCACCAAGGACTCGCTCCAGGTGATGACGTCACCGGTGAGATGGCTGGAGCAGGACACTTGGTTGTAGATCTCAGTAGAGGTGAGCACACGCGACCACAGCTGCAGATCCGACATCTCACCCACAAAAGACTGTGTGGCATCAAAACGGCCGCCCAGAGTGTCCTGGGTAGAAAACACTCAAGTTGGCATGAGTGTGTTTTGATACTGACTGACTGATTCTGTGAAACAAACCTGCTCCTGTCCAAGGATGAAGACTCCTCCTGGTTTAATGGGATGCCACGGGGACAGATTCTCTCCAGAGCCCCTTTTTACACCGTCCAGATAAGCCTCCCACATGCCGTCACGTGTGGACCATGTTACACAGAGGTGGTGCCACTTACTGTCCGTCAGAGAAAGAGGAAGAGTAACTGCCTACAAGAGGGCAGCACAGGGCATACCTTTGAACAATACAGCAACTTTCAAAAATCCACTACCATTTGGGGTCAGGAGATGTTTTTTTCTCCTCTTCGGTTCACCAAATAGGCTGATTTGCTGCTCAAGTAATACTTTGTATCATTATCAGTGTTGAAAACAGCTGTGCTGCCAAATTCTTTTTGTTGTTGTGGAAAACCATATTTGCTATAGAATTATTTTACCATATAATGGTAAAATGGACATTATAAATGTATTTTCTGTCACTTCTGATTAATTCAATGCATCCTCGCTGAATATTTTTGTTTCATTCAATCAATTAATCAATCAATCAATCAATGGGAGTGTAAAATATATCCCATGCTGTCTGTCAACTGTTTAGAATCAGAACTAACAATGCTTGTCAGTGTTCTATAAATTAATTCTAAATGAATGCCTAAAAAGAACCAACAATGCCCAATTCATATGAATAACTGAATATGAATAACTTTTTGTTGATTCTTTTGAACAAATTGGTCAGCATAATGTTCTAATTATACCATAATATATTTAATTATAATTTGTGGTTCAATAATGAATGAATAATTCAGTAATGAACTGAATAATTCCATACATGTAACTGAATAATTCGCCCATACATGTAAGTGGTGCGCATCGGGAAGCCAATCTGAAAAGCATCAGGGTTCTTGGCCTTCTTACTTGGTCCTGTTAGAGATGAAAATAAGAAACTGTAAAACGGGATTGCATTTCCCAGCACCATAACACCTGAAAGCTCCACTGAAACCTTTAAAAGGCAGTTGGAGACTCAGAACTCCTGGAAGCAGACTATGAAAATAAATTCGCTGGAGTTTTAGCATTTAACCCATTTAGAGCTCAAATAGGTTTCGGGAGAACGAAAAATAAGACCATACTTTAAAGTTCTACTCTATTATTTTATTTTTTTCAAATAAACTTATATACTGCATTAATAAACTTTATTAAATAAATTATAATTTAAGCTATTAGTTTTCATGGGCCATATGTATATGACCCAATGTACCTGACAAAAAATATATAATGTAAAAATATGTCAAGAAATTAAATACAACGTGTGTTTGTGTGTGTGTTTATATATATATATATATATGATAATGATATACGTAAATAAACAAGATTAATTTTCTATTCATCAAACAATTCTGTAAAATAATGTGTCTTGTAAAAATTTAATTTACAAAAAAAAATTATATTAAGCAGCAAAAACTTAGAATAATAATAATTAGAACATGAATTATTAATAGTTGGCCACCAAAAATAACAGACTTGGGCACATTTTTGACACTCAGACTGTAGTAATTCATTAAAATATTTAATAAAAGACAGAATACTTTATACTTCTATTTAGAAGGTTGGGACTGAACAGTTAAATACAAAGCCAAGATTTTACTTACTGTACACTTCAGCACTTAGACGACCTGTTCAAAATAATGTAAATTCAGTTCTATTTTGTCATACTTTTAGGACTTATCACCTGGTTCTGGAGTTCTGTGTTGAAGGTTACTCAGCACTGCATCTAATTTGTTGATGTCTCCACGGACAGGCACTCTTGACCCCGGTGGTTGGATTGAGGTTTGTAGATGGTGGACATGATCATCATTTCCATGGTGTCCACTGCCATGATGGCCATCATCATGATGATCACCATGGTGGTTGTTTTTGTACTGGGTGTCATGATGATCATCGTGGTGGTTGTTTTTGTGCTGGGTGTCATGATGATCATCATGGCCACTCTGATGATTTTCTTGGTGATTGCCTTGGTGGTCAATGTGGTGGTCACTGTAACGGTCGTAGTGATGATGATGGTGATTACGATGGTGGCTAAAGTAATGGTCATCGTGATGGTCATCATGGTGGTTATTATTACTGTCATAGTGATGATGGAGCTGTTCTTCTAGTGCGTTAATCTTCCGCTGCAGGAGGTCTCTCAATGAACTTGAATAGGAACTGGATGAATTTCTTGCCTATAGAAACAAAAATAACAAGAAACAAAAATATACAGTTTAGGCAAGATTTTAAACACAGTGTTTGTAATGCAATGATAATAATAACCAATGCAAATTTATAAAATTAATCACAAATGTTTCACAGAACTTAACCAGTATTTTAAAAAGTTTCATTTTATAAATCTAAGGCTAAAATTATGAAGAAGAAAAAAAATCACCAAAACCAAAAGTTTTTTTTTCAATAACAGACCAGGTTTACTGTACTAATTTGATGTAAATTGTATTTATTTATATAAATAATAAATAAATGCTTGTATTCAGCCAAGGGTACATTAAACTGGTTAAAAATTACAAATTATAATTAGTGGGATGCACTCCAATAAAATAAGTCATTGGAGAAAAATCGGTGGATTTAGAAATCCACAAGAAATTTCCATAAAATGCATTTATATTTTTATTTTAAGTTATTTCCACTGTGAATAGTTATAAATCCATCAGACACAGACTTTCCAGTGTACAAACACACAAGCCAACAAACCAGAAGCAGGACCTCTAGACCGCTCTTTTGCCCCGGCCTGATGAAATATTATAAACCGGATCTCCAGTGTTTGGCAGTTAGCAGTAATCCTTTAATTTCCGGATTCTGTCAGGCATATCCCTGCAGATTAGAAGAGAGATTTCAGTCAGCTGTGCCCCAAGGAAAAACACTTTTGGGGGTAATATTTTATAAAAATACATGCATGTTTTTTGGGGGGTTTTTTTTTGTAAAGGGCAGTAGTGGGATCACATATAAGTTTTATTTACTGAGTTGATCAGTCAACAACATGGACTTGTTGAGTAAGACAAGTCCCTGGGGTGAATAACGCTAACAGCTGAAACCCCCTTGGCTATTGTAATCAGAATTCTGTTACACAATCTTAATGCAAATGATGAACGATGGCTTTCAAAATACATGATAGATAGATAGATAGATAGATAGATAGATAGATCTTGAATCCCCAAGGTTGACTGTCTAATAAGATCTAGGAAGGCTTAAAGGCCATGGTGGATTGGCTTGGCATGCTTACAGTAGTCTCTTTCTGCAGTATTGCTGCCAACACATGAGTCGGTGGTGTTGGATCATGGTCTGGCACTAATAAGCCAGTTCATAAACACTCTACATGTAGCCAGCAGTCTCCTAAAAGGCTTGCCCATTCCACATTTTCACGCTGTACAGCACGCCACCCTTGACATATCACTAGACAGATCTCATGGCATCCTCGTGTGACTGAGACAGAATGAGTGAGAATGTGAAAGACCAAGATGATTGCCAATGACACTTTGGCTTTCAGCTTAGTTAGACTTACAGCAAACATGAAGAGAGACTATTCAGCTGTATAATTAGAGTCCACCAGACATGTTCTTTGGGGTGCTTTTCACACAATGTATTCTTGCATTCAACAAACGGCATCAACAAATGCATGTGTAAAGTGATCAACTATAATTATGACAGTGATATACATTTTTGACAGTGTAATTTCACTCACTTCAAGGGATAGTTTACCTAAAAAATGAAAATTTTGTCATAATTTACTCACCCTTTATTTGTTTCAAACCTGGATAAGTTTCTTTCTTCTAGTGAACAATAAAAAAGTTCATTTAAATAATGTTAGTAACCAAACAGTCAACGGTGGCCATTGGCTTCCATAGTATGAAAACAATACTATTAAAATCAATGGCTATCATCAACTGTTCGGTTACCAATATTCTTCAAAATATCCTTAGTGAGCGAAAGAGAAAATATTCATAATCATCGGTTGATGACCATTTTTTCCATCTCTGTTTTGCAAGACATCAACTTTTTTTAACCAGTTCTTTTTGCTTATTAAAGAACTGTCCACAACTAGCAGTGCATGAATGCATTTGTGAATTGTCTGGTACTCTTACACACTAATCAGAATTATTACATTCGAGAAACATGAACTTTGTCTCAGGAATCACTTACCGTAACACCTGTCCTGCTATAGGCCCTGATCTCAGCCTAATTGTAGTGATACTTAAATGAATCTGTTGAATCATTCACAGTCTGTTGGCTAACTAGATAAAGGGAAGTAGACTGGTGTTTAGCTCCTTAAATCTGTCTGTATCATGTCACAAACAGATGTCATGGATTTACATTTACACATGATTAGCTCTAAAACTTTTTTTTTTAATTAATTTACAATGTTTTTTTTTCATCTTCAAAGAAAAGGACATGGGTTGAGTGCATGCAATCATTCAGAGATACAATAAATGGTTGGTGGTAGAATAGGGAATAAAAGGTCTGGACTAACGGTAGACTCGTGGTTAAAAAGGCAACAACATTTCAATCCCAAAGAATGGTGAACTGTCACGCTGTCTAGTCTCTGTTTCCCTGGGTGTCCACTAGTGGGCTCACTTCCCCTTAGGCACTTCACCGTAGGCACTAGAATTCCTCTAGTCTGGTCCGGTCTTCACAGTAATTGCACTCCTGTTAATTGCACCAGTTGCAGGAACTTGATTGTCATTAGCCTCCTTATAAATACCAGTCTTTCCCTGTTGTTTGTATGGAGTCCTTACCCTTCGTCCTCCAAGATTCTTCTTTGTTTGCTGCTGCGCAGCATGGCCGCCAACCCAGCACCACGAGGCAAGATGGCCGCCAGCCCAGCGCCAAAGCACAAGATGGCCGCCGGCCCAGTACCAGTGCACAAGATAGCCTTCAACCCAGCACCACAAGGCAAGATGGAAGCCAGCACAGCACCACAGCACAAAGAGTCAGGTTCCCGTTGACCCTCCAGAGTCGAGTCATGTTCCAGTTGATTCTCCAGAATCAAGTCAGGTTCCTGTTGACCTTCCATAGTCGAGTCAGGTGCCCATTGACTTTCCAGAGTTGAGTCAGGTTCCGGTTGACCCTCCAGAGTCGTGTCAGGTGCTCGTGGACCCTCCAGAGTCGTGTCAGGTGCTCGTGGACCCTCCAGAGTCGAGTCAGGTGCTCATGGACCCTCCAGAGTCCGGTTTAGTCACCATCGACCTTCCAGAGTCAGGGTTAGTCACTTTCGACTTTCCAGAGTCAGGGTTAGTCACATCGACCTTCCAGAGTCAGGGTTAGTCACCGTTGACCTTCCAGAGTCAGGGTTAGTCACCGTTGACCTTCCAGAGTCAGGGTTAGTCACCGTTGACCTTCCAGAGTCAGGGTTAGTCACCGTTGACCTTCCAGAGTCAGGGTTAGTCACTGTTGACCTTCCAGAGTCAGGGTTAGTCACCGTTGACCTTCCAGAGTCAGGGTTAGTCACCGTTGACCTTCCAGAGTCAGGGCTAGTTCCTGTTGACCATCCAGAGTCGAGTAACAATCCAGTTGATTCTCACTTCTCTGTGGAACTACTCGAGCTTCTCCATGGCTCTGATGAACTACCAGAGTCTCTCCTCGCCTCTGCGGAACTTCCAGAGACTCACCATGTCTCAGTCGAACTCCCTGAGCACCCGACTGTTCCTGTTGTGGCCACGGAGGCTACCCCTAACATGTTCATGTTCTATGTTTCAGACTTACTCAACCAGACTTGTTCTCCTGTTGGTCCGACCGCACGGATGTGGTCGTCTTCTGCTCCACCCTGGGGGGGGGGGGGTGTCTGGTTCGACCACACAGATGTGGTGGTCTTCTGTTCCGCCCTGACCACACGGTTGTGGTGGTCTTCTGCTCTGCCCTAGGGGCCTTCTGCCTCGACCACAAGGATGTGGTGGTCTTCTGCTCCGCCCTGGGGGGCGTTTGGTTCGGCCACACAGTTGTTGTGGTCTTCTGCTGTGCTCCGGGGGGCGTCCGCCCCGACCACACGGTTATGGTGTTCTTCTGCTCCGCCCTGGTGGGTGTCACGTGATGTCCTTCTTGGACTTGTGTGTTTGACTTCTTGGTCATTCATCTGCCTGTGTCTTTCTTTCTGTTTCCTCCTATGGACCTGGCCCTCCGTCCCTCCCCCTGATCCTCCGCCGGTCAACCTCCCTCCTGGGTTTCTTGTCTGTGTCTTTCATTCTGTTTCCCTCTAAGGTCTGTCTTCACAGTAATTGCACTCCTGTTAATTGCACCAGGTGCAGGAACTTGATTGTCATTAGCCTCCTTACAAATACCAGTCTTTCCCTGTTGTTTGTATGGAGTCCTTACCCTTCGTGTTTCAGCATTCTCGTCCTCCGAGTTCCGGTTACCTTTCCTGTTTCCTCTTTTTGTTTTGTTTGTTTTCTTGGACTGCTTGTTTGGTTTTGACCCTGGCTTTTGTTTGACAACGAATTAGATTATCCCATTAAACTTACTTGCGATTGGATCTACTCTCCTGTGTCTCTCTATTACACGAATCGTCACATGAACCAAGAAAAGAAACCGTTTTACTTTGGAAACTGTTTCTGCAATTTACTTGAAGTTACTATGGACCAAATACATAAAAAATATCATGAAGCAAAAACTAAATGCAAGTCAAAATGACCAAATAGATGTCATTCTTGTTTGCATTTAGAGGAAGCAATCAGGCACTTGTCAATTCAAAGCATCCATAATATCCTACAAAACTTCCTGTAAAATTTGACTATAATAATTGTCCAAGTAGGGCATAATGTTTGTACCAATATTAGCATGGACAGGTGTCCTTAGAATAGACATATTGAGATTAGTTCACCTAATGAATCAGGTCAAAGTACCTCACGAGGTACTGTGTCCTTTGTTGACCACATATTAAAACTATTAAAATTTCCATTTGCGCAATGGTTTTATATATACAAAAACCTTATATATTTGCATAAGGGGACCTCCTGCAAGCTTTAAACTGAACCACTAATAAGCTTTAAGAAAAGTATTGTTTTTCACTGTAAACAACAGTAAAAAGTAAAGTCAGAAAGACATCTTTCTACTATTATTAAAAAAATAAAAATCAATCGCTAAACAGTCAATTAAAAGATTTCTATTTTAATTTAACAAAAACACAACTGTAAAAACAGTGTATATGATCTGTAGGAAGGGCATAGTTATTGTCCATTGAAATATCCACAATATTCATGCATTCCTCTTCTAAAAGACATTTCCCAACTATATTTACTCAGTGTGTAACCATGCAATATAAATCAGCAATATAATCAATATCTAAATACTCAATCTAAAACCTAATTTAATATTAATAACCTATATCAATATTTTGGCAGCTCAAATTTCTCCAAAAAGGAAGAATTAGGTTTGCAAGGGCAAAAACTGATTATCTTACAACTTCAGTTTTCCCAAAACAACATGGCTATTCATTCTCAACAAAAGTAATGCTCATTATATTTGATAAGTAAAATATCAAAATGAAGATTAATTATACAATAAAATGACACTATTATAATCACAATCAATCTGTACCATACCTTTTGAAGTAAATTTGAATCAGCTCCATCAGAAAGTTACCAGTGATCCTGACAATTAATATTTATTCTTATTTTATATAATCTTTTGTTTAATTTTCAGTTTTAATTACAGTCTAAGTTTCATTCATTTTATTTTTGCCATATTTACCTAATGTATGTGTTACCTAATGTACCCTTTGTTTCCATGTTAGTTTTAGTAACTCCATACGTCAATTATTCAAAACTCATTTTATGGCTCGAAAGTTTGGGCACCCCTTGCAGAATCTGTGAAAACAGGAGTAATTTTCAAAAAATAAGAGAGATCATACTAAATGCATGTTATTTTTTATTTAGTACTGTCCGGAGTAAGATATTGTACATAAAATATATTAACATTTAGTCCACAACACAAAAAAAATTGCTGAAATTATTAAAATAACCCCCTGAAAAATTTGGGAACCCTTGGTTCTTAGTACTGTGTGCTGTTACCTGATGATCCTCGGCTGTCTTTCTGTTTTGTGATGGTTGTGCGTGAGTCCCTTGTTTGTTCTGAACAGTTAAACTTTGCAGCGTTCTTCAGAAAAATCTTTAAGCTCCTGCAGATTCTTCAGTTTTCCAGTATCTTTGCATATTTGAACCCTTTCCAGCAGTGACTTTATGATTTTGAGATACATCTTATCACACTGAGGACATTTGAGGGACTCAAACACAACTATTGAAAAAGATTCAAACATTCACTGTTGCTCCAGAAGGAATCAAGATGCATTAAGAGTTGGGGCGTGAAAACTTTTGGAATTTGAAGATCAAGGTAAATTGTACTTAATTTGTGTACCGGGAAACATACAAGTCTTCTGTTGCTTACGAAGGGCAGAAATAAATGGAAAAAAAAATATATTTCAACAAAATAAGACAAATTTGGCCATCTTCATTGTGTTCTGTTGCCTCGTGGCGCTGGGCTGGCGGCCATCATGGGCAGTGGTGCTGGCTCAGCAGACGTGTGCTTCCTCTCCCTTCTCTGTCCGCCATGGTGAGACAGCAGCTCCGATCCGTCCCACACGAGCCCCGGGTTGAAGGGGGGCCATGGTGGAGAGCGATACTCAACCTCCTCTACGACCTCCCCTGGTCCCACGAAACACGACCAGGCGGGTTCCCTCTAACTGACTCTTTCTCTCCCGCTTGGTGGCTGAGGAAGAAACATCAAAAGACATACCGCTGGATCTGTGTGTGATAGAGTCCTTCTGTCACGATCGGGACACAGGAAAACACAGAGAGAGATCCAAGTGCAGGTATGTCTTTTATTGGGGTAATCCAAATCGTTATCCAGTCCAGGCAGGGGTCAAAACCAAAGTAGCCAAGCAACATAAACAGACACTAAACACACGGGCAAGAACAAGACTAGAAGTGGCATGATAATTTACAAGGACTCTGTGACACATACTAAAACAGACAGGGTATAAATACACAGGGAAATGACAATGCTAATGGGGAATTGGCTGAGTGCAATGATTAATGACCAGTGACAGCTGAGTGCAATGATAGACAGAGATTGTGGGGAAAGAGGACATCTAGTGGTTACCCAGGGAACACAAACCAGACACTGTGACAGCGATCATACAGAAATCATTCTAATTTGCTGATTTTCTCGTATTTGAAATATAAATCTTTTGTAACATTATAAATGTTTTTACTGTAATTTTTCATCAATTTATTGCTACTTGCTGAAAAAGTGCATTGATTTATTTCTCAAAAATAAATAAACAGCTACATAAAAAAAATGCTGCAGTTAAAATTCATGTTTGTTGCCCCCAACTGAAGCCATCTGGCTTGTGGCACATAAGTAATCTGAGTTTGTGACCCTTGTTGTAGGGGAATAATTCCCTAACACTGACAGCCAATATAAAAATAGGCAGATGTTATATTATACCCTGTTTAATAGGCTGATTGGATTTCTGTTGGGGCACCGCTGCCTGGTGGCGCCACTTACTGGACAGTGTTGGTAAAGCAGCGGGATCTATGAAGGTTAGTGAGAACACAAATCAGAGCCATCGCCATGCTGAGCACATAAGACTGCAGCACAGTGTCTGTCTCTTTCTCAATGGCTCTACTTCCTTCTGTCTGATAGGGCTACATAATACAAATGAGCACTAACCATGTCAGAACATCATAGATTCACTGAATGAATTGAATATAGATTGGATTGCAAGCATGTTGAAGCTGCAATCATCTCAACAGCACACACAGTGGGTATAGGAAAGAATAACCCCCCTTCACATTTTGTTCCGTTGCAGCCTCAAATGAAGACAGACAGTTTTTGTTTTATCCAGCTGTATCAGTGCTACTTACTTATAACATTCAAGTAGAAGACATAACATCAACAGGGTTGGTGGAAGGAAAAAGGATCACCTGCTTATGTCAGTATTTTGTTGAACCAATTTTTTCTTTTTTTTTTAAAGCCTTCTAGCTTATTGGGATACATCTCTAATATTTTTGCACATCGAGACTTTGCAATATTTGCAGAATGGCTCAAGTTAATTTCAATAGGGTGGTGACTGTTTGGACTGCAGTCATCAAGTCATTCCCCAGATTTTGAATGAGGTTTAAGTCTGGGTTCTGACTGTGCCATACAAACACATTCCCCCTTTCATCATGCAGTATACTCCCAGTTCTTGTCTGCGTGCTACAGAATTGTTTGTGATTGTAGCTCTGCTTTTCTGTTGAATCTCTAGCTTTCTATAACTCTCTGTTGTTTAGAGTGATAAAAATAAACTTAATTCACATCATATATCCGATATTATCTATCAAACTAATTTGACTAATTTGATTTGATCTGAGCGTTTGATTTAAATTTTAAACGGCGAGTGCACTGTGCCTACAGCCGGTTAGCTTGACATTCACATTTCCATCCTTGTTACTATTTGCATCCATCACTGTTTTCTTTTTTTTTCTTTTGCATCATCACTTTTCTCTCTAAATCCGTTTTTCACGAGTTCATCAAACAACTGGTCGCAGATGGACTAGTTAAACCAACCATCTGCTCGCCTCCTCACGCCACAGAAATTAAATAATTCTAAACACATAGAGACTTTCACCTAAATATAACATTATAGAGACTGTATCTGTTCCCTTTAAATGTAGATTAAAGACCCATCTTTTTAACCTGGCTTACACATAACACACTAACACTAAACACTTCCCATAACACAAAATGTCCTTGTTGCATCTTTAGAAGAATTCCATCTATGCTAATATTAGCATTTCTCTCTTATTAGCCACCAGATCCAGTCTGTATCCAGGTCACATGGTCACTGCAGTCACCTGGTCTCCGTACGTATCCAGCCCAGATGTTGGATCAGCACCTAGAAAGGACCTCTACAGCCCTGAATGTCAGTGTAGACCAGGACAACTAGATGAGCCCCAGAGACAGATCCACAGTCAAGACCATATCTCCTAGACGGACACTGGGACAAGACCACAGGAAACAGAGGATTCTTCTTCACAATCTGACTTTGCTGCAGCCTGGAATTGAACTGCTGGTTTCTCCCAAGGTTTTTTCTCCATTCTGTCACTGTCGCTGTTGCCTCTGGCTTGCTTAGTTGGGGAAACTTAATTTCCAGCCATATCTTTGACTTTACTGGATATATACTATTTAAACTGAACTGAGCTGGATGATGACATCACTGAATTAAATGATGAACTTTTTGCATTATAGACACACTATTTTCCTATGTAATGCTGTTCAGTTACTTTGACACAATGTGTATTGTTATAAAGCGCTGTTTAAATAAAGGTGACTTGACTTTCTCCTTCAGCCACTGTGTGGTCAGTTCTGCTGTGTGCTTTGGGTCTTCATCATGTTGGAAGGTAAAACTTCTTCCCATTGACAACTTTCTGGCAGAGAGCAGATTTTCCTTAAGAATTTGATGGTATTTTGCCCCATCCATTTTTCCTTCTGTCTTGACAAGTGCTCCAGTCCCTGCTGCAGAGAAACACCGCATAACAGGACATTACCACCCCCATACTTAACTGTAGGAATGGAGTTATTTTTATACAATTTAAATATCAATATCATTCAATCATTATTTAAAACTACAGCGTAGCTATGATGCAGAAGTATAAATTTAGCTTTATCTGTCATTTATCTGTCATATTGTCATATCTTTCACTTGGATTACAGCTCTGGATAAAACAAAAATGGTGTCTCTGTCTTCATTTCAGGCTGCAAAGCAACAAAATGTTACATGCACAATAGTTCACCTGTTCTAGTTCACTAGCTCATCATTTGCTCATCCTGACATTGTTACAAAGCCTCTTGATATTCTTTGTTAATAAAAAGAATTTGCCAAGTTACTGTGTTGAAAAAAAAAAAGACTGGTGACTGAGGGGTTCAGTCTAAGCCAAATCTTGACTGACTGAATATGTATAATGCTCTAAAAGGAATAAATGTAAGTGTATTTAACCCAGTGGGACACTGTCCAGTAGGCACCCCTCGCGCACCTCCATGGTCATATTTCACTTGACATGCCAGTGTGACATCAAAAGGGAACTTTACATTTGGCTAATCCACATAACTCACATTTACATAACATCTGTAAATAGCCTTAACCACCCTACTTAACTACTATAGTTGTCAAGAAAGTTTGTATTGTGGCATCAAGGACGTATCTGTTTGTGTTCTTAGTAACCAGATCGGTTTCCCTGTTCCTGTTTTCAACTCATTTTTAAGACATCAAAATTTACACTAATTTAGCAAACTTGCAGGTCTGACTATCAATTTAGTAATGCAGTTTTAACAATATAATTAATTCACTAACAAATAAAATAAAGTATATATAATTTAAATAAATAAATGAACACAACCTTTCAACTGGAGATGCTTTAGTGAAATAAAATAAAAATACACACATACATACATACAGAATTATTAGTTTAATCTGCATAAAATCTTCAGATTAAGTTTTCTAAACTAAAATTTTAACAATTCCTTGACGGATTAAATAAATTCTTTGTTTGACCTGCATTGTTTTAGCTGGTCCATTTAATTTTGCACCGTTGTGCTGTGCAGGCAGTCTAAATCAATATTTAAAGTAAATTGCTATGGTTGAAATACTGACATTGACACTGCTTCAGAATTCCAGGCCTCATTTTCCCAGAATTACACTCACAAACACTTATACACATACATGCTGTAACCTCAGCCTTCGAGTGGGCTTGGTGCCATGCTTTTTAATGTCATTAACAGGTGGCTTTCTAAAATAGAATAAAAAAAAAAGCTCATGTGTGTATTCACACACATAGCGACGCAAGAAGATACAAACATCACGCTGGCATAGAGACGCACACTGAAATCTCTCAGACACAGCAGGGCAGCCATGAAGTAACAACTGACAGAAACCGACCCAGTGCCAACGTCCCTAAACAAAATCATTGATATCATTTTGCCAGGACATGGGCGTGATCTTTTTCAGATGCATACAACCCCCCACCCCCAAATACTAGCGGTGTTCTATATCAACATCCTCCCTCTTTAAACCCCTCTTACGTACTTTCTGTCGGTCTTAGAGAAAACCCCTCTGCAAACCAGCCTACACGTATTCAACAGTCGACAGGTCAGCTGCTTGTTTGTGCTCTTTTGATTCACTGTAAAAGTACCTGCTTTGTTAAAGCACTGTTAAAGTACAATTAAAAGTCATAATATTTGTTTTTGTTGCAGAAAACTTTAATGTGTGTCAATCTGGAGCTTACAGTATGTGCTTTCTTTATTATTAACATACTAGGTACAATATGGTATGCTAGAACAGCAAGTCATGTTTCATGTTTTTTTTGTCTAAATATACTTTTGCTGTTTTGCAGTATTAGCACATCCTATTATTCCTCAATTGTGCTGTAGTTCACATCTGAAGAATTTTGGCTATTACTTTCTGTAAATTAATAAAGCTAATGAGTTAATCAAGAGCTGCATGAAACATTTTTAGATGTACGCTGCATGTTTTATCCAGAGTCTCTGCTTCTGCCACAACAGCAAATTAGCTTTTGCAGCATAAAATGGTATAAAAAGGCATACAAATACATTTTAAGTTTTACATTGATACACTGTTACTATTAAAAGTCAAACAATTTATTGTTTTTATTTATTTTTGTGGGTGGTCCTACAGTAAGAATGTTGTTTTGAAATCGAAATCATGGGGGTTTGCTGTGACGTGATTATTCTCAGCATAGAAAATGCTTTTGAAAGAAGTCTCTTAATCCCACTAAGATGCATTTATTTGACCAAAAAAAAAAAAAAAAAAAAATCAAAAATGCATTTTGAAATGCAATTTATTCCTGAGATGGCAAAGTTGAATTTACTCCAGTCTTCAGTTTCACATCCTTCAGAAATTATCTTATATGCTGATTTGCTGCTCATTAAACATTTTTTTTTATTAATATTAATCTTGAAAAGAGATGTGATGCTTAAGGGGATGATTCACCCAAAAATGAAAATGTGATGTTTATCTGCTTACCCCCTGGGCATCCAAGATGTAAGTGACATTGTTTCTTCAGTGGCACACAAACAGAGATTTTTAAAACAAACCGTTTGTCTGTCAGTCTTATAATGGATGTGAATGGGAATCACAGAAAAAAACATAAAAAAACAACAACAAAAACACACAGACAAACCCTAATTAAACCCCACGGCTCATGACGATGCACTGATGTGTAAAGACACAAAACGATCAGTCTGTGCAAGAAACTGAACAGTATTTATATTGTTTTTTACCTCTGATGCACTGCAATGCCTGTACTGTCTAAACTGTATGAGCGCCTCCTCAAAACACAGTGTGAGGAGTCTTCTTCTTCTTGCTTTACGGCAAATCGCAGACTTATAAGTGCATTACCGCCACCTATCTCTCAAGTGGACTACTGACACTCCTAGAGATAGGTGGCGGTAATGCACTTATGAGTCTGCGATCCGCCGTAAAGCAAGAAGAAGGAGCCACCTGTATAGTCATTTGGTTTTGTTTGTGTATGTTTATTTATTATTTTTTTAAATTGTTTGTTTTAGCCATGATTCTCATCCACTTGCATTATATGACTAACAGACTGCAATGGTTTGTTTTAAAAATCACTGTTTGTGTCACCTTCATCTTGGATGCCCTGGGGGTAAACAGATAAACAACACATTGTCATTTTTGGGTGAATTATCCCTTTATTATTTTTATGTAAACCATGATACTTCTTTCAGGATTAATATAAATAATAGAGACTATAGTAGATAATGCAAATATAGCAAATATAGATTATATTTACATTCTATATATATATATATATATATATATATATATATATATATATATATATATATATATATATATATATATATATATATTATTTTGAAACAATGTAGAAGTCCTGACTGACACATTTAATCAATTAAATTAAGACTATAATTGTAAATATAATTCTGTAGTTCAGCAAGTAGTTATGTATTCATGAAACACAAAATGTAAAATTTTTGGGGTAAACTATCTTTTCAACACTCTTAAGTGTTAAAATAATAATAATTAAAAAAAAATAGTATGTTCAAAATATTGATCCAGTAACGATTCTGCAATAAACTGAATCATGACATTTGTTTTGTGACATATACTGTAGCAAATCATGGGGCAGTTGGTCAACATTTTCCTCCATTTCATAAAACCGTGATCAAACTTTGCCATCAAAGTTTGATCTACTGTTTCATCATGTTCTTCATTTTTTTTTTTTTTTAGAGTAACCACCCCAATCGCTGACTTCTTCATTTCATCATTCACATCTTCAGGCTGTATTAGCCCTCATGTCAGCACTCTTTGTGTGAATAGGCAATGCCTTCCCCTGTCCTGCAGCTCCCAGCATCCTCCAGCTGTCTATCTGGCCTTAACGCCTCCATTATTAACATCCTCTGCTGCATCTTCTTCTGACAAGTCCTATATAAGAAACACATTTGACTGGCCTAGATTGATCTTGCTCCAGCACTAACAATCTTTGTTTGTCCTCTCATCTGATTATTTTGATCTCAAACATCTAAGACTTAAATGTCCTTTCAAAAAAAGCCACTGTCTCTCATTCATTTTCTGGATCTTTGAGCTTACAAGTCAACCATGTGGTCCACATTCATCGTTCAGGATGAAGAGGTAAGGACGGTGAATGCATCTCCTGGAGTGCACCAACCTTCTGGTGGGCTGGAAGGGTTTTTGGGATCACGGAGCGGACACAAACGCAGACACAGAACACACTCCAGTTCTGGAGATGGCATTAGCGAAAGCCAAGAGGGCAAAATCAAGCTGACGTTGTTCATGGCTGTAATCGGCATCATGCTTACTGTGCTCGGGATGGGAACAGAGTTCTGGGTGGAGCTTAAACCATCCAAGAGCTTCTACAACAATCAGACGTGTCTAGTAGCACATTATGGCTTATGGAAATGCTGTACCAAGATGATCTGGGTGTCAGATATGGACCCAAAGCAGGAGATCTGTGGGCCTTTGCACTTACAGGGAGGTAAGAGCTTTTTAAAAAATAAATGTCTCAACTGGAGTAGATGAATTCGGAATAATCCCTCAGATTAACATCACCTTTTTGGATCCCATTATAGAATCCAATTGCACCTTCTTTAAGTTCTACACCACTGGAGAGAACATTGTCCTATTTCAGAAAACGCCAGAAAAGGGTGAGTCAATACACACCCCTCTATCTATCTTTAGATCCCATTGCACTAATGCAAGTTTCTTTGCGTCATCACTGAATGCTGATGCCATATACACATTTTTCACCTAAACATGAAACGTATATGTTGTTTGAGCAGCGCCAATTAGAACGAATGATAATATAAAGGAAATAAAATAAAGTAAAGTAATGATTGGATGGTAGGTGTTTTAGTGCCATGCCTGGCCTGCTTCCTTGGCTATTTTCAAGTGTTTGCAGAGCGATATAATTTCCTATGAGAACTTAACCCAGCACAATTTAATAAAATATGTTAAAGAGATATTGGCATTATATATTATCTGATCCCAATTACTGAAAATAAATTATTGAAAAATATTTGAGGTCGTTCATACCCCAACCAATTCATTTTTTATTTGTTGATAAAATAAGACACTATGGTGGTTTTAAGATATGAGGGTGGTATGCAACATTTTACAATAAATTAAGGAATGAAACATCGCGCAATTTTCAGTAACATTTTACAGTATGATTCCATTTGTTAAGATGAACTAACAATGAAAAATACATATAAAGGATTTATTTATCTTAGCTTTTTAATTTCAACATTTACTAATACTGTACATTGATAAAATCAAAAGTTATGTCTATTAATATCATTTAATGGACCTGTGCTAATATTAAGTAACAATGAACAGATGTATTTTACAATAATTTGGTAACACTTTACTTCTTTATTTTACATGAACTAAGCATGAACAATACTTCTACAGCATTTATTAATCTAGGTTAATATTAATTTCTACATTTACAAAAAATTGTGCTTGTTAACATTAGTTAATGCACTGTGAATTAACAATGAACTAACAATGAAAAACTGTATGAACATTAACAAAGGTTAATAAATACTGTAATACATTTATTGTTCATTGTTTTTAATGTTAGTTGATACATTATTACCAATTTCCTAAGAACATTACCTGTATAATCATTTAAAGGTGCACTCATTAATAATGTGCTAATTAAAAGGCTAATGAAGTTACTTTTAAGAAATGTCAATAAGATGATGTACTCTCACTGCACACGAGTGTCTTTAAACTGACAGCAAAACAAAAAAGCTGGAAAAAAGCTATAAACTTGCTATAAACAGTATATAGACAAAGAAAAAGTATGAAGGCACAGCAATCAATACATATTTATGCATCTGTGTCAATGTAAAGTCTAAAAACGATTGAACACAGAAGTAAATGTAAACCAAACCTTACAGAGTGCACCTTTAAAGTAAAACATGTTCTAAATGGTATACAGCTCAGTATGTATCTGTTAAAACTCCTCTTCTCCCATCAGATCTGACAGTAGTGTCGGCCATGTTTGCTATCATTAGTCTTTTCCTGATGTTGATGGGATCTATTTGCATTATCATGGCAATAAGCAAAGGTGTTCAATTCTTCCTGAAGCCAGCCGCAGTTTGCTTCATACTGTCAGGTAACATCATTACGCTCTTAGTCAGCACCTCTAAACTAAATAATACAAATGCATTTTACATGATCATTCTTTGGAATCTTCATACACCTCTGTTCAAAGGTCTGGGGTCGGTAAGAGTTTAGAATATTAATGAAAGAAATCTATAATGCTCACCAGGGCTACATTTATTTGATGTGTAAAAAAAAAAAGAAGAAAAGGTGAGTGACATGGCGCCACGTATGGTAACCCATTCTCGGAATCTGTGCTCTGCTTTAGTTAGTGAACACAAACCCGGAGCAGTGGGCAGCCATTTTTGCTGTGGCACCCGCGGAGCAATTCAGGGTTAAACTGATCAGAAATACCGTAAAACGGCAATATTGTAACATTATTAAATTAAAAATAACCGTATTATATTTTTGTATATTTTAAAATTTAATTTATGACTGTGATGGTAAAGCTGAATTTGCAGCATCATTACTCCAGTTTTCAGTGTCACACGACCCTTTAGAAATTATTCTAATGTTGATTTACAGCTCAAGAAACATTTCTTATAATCAATGTTAAAAACAGTTGTGCTGCTTAATATTTTTGTTGACGCCACGATGCAGTGCATGCAGGATTTGTTGATTAATAGACAGTTCAAAATAACTGCATTTATTTAAAACTGATATATATATATATATATATATATATATATATATATATATATATATATATATATATATATATATATATATATATTATATATATATACACTATACTATATATATATATATATATACTGCACTTTTGCTCTATTTAATGTATTAATGCTGAACAAAGATTAATTTGTAAAATATATATATATATATATATATATATATATATATATATAAATCATACTGACCACAAACGTTTGAACAGTAGAGTATACACTGATTTTTTTGTTTGTTTGTTTGTTTCTTTACAATACATATTTCAGAGTTGTTTTCCTACTATCACTTTAAATCAGACCTCTCTGCTAAATGACATTTACTGCACAAATACACACCTAACAAATGATGTAAAGACTGCTTTTATTCAGAACCCACAAGGAAATTTCATAAAATTGAAAAGAATCAACACGCAAAAGTGCAGTATGGCACTTTGGAGTAATAACATTAAGCGCAAGAAATTTGGAAAAGACAATGCACTTATTATCCATATTGCTGTTGGTATTATCTGTATTGTGTGTATACATCTGATAATATGTTTTCTTCATCTCTATCTCTCAACAGGTGTCTTAATATTCCTCTGCCTCATAGTTTTCCACCAATCAGTGCTTTCATTCTTAACAAGTGACCAATCCATACCTCTACACCATGAATTGTCATGGTCAGTGACATGTGTAGGCTGTGCCGGGGCTCTGGTGATTGTTGCCGGGGCCTTGTTTTTGATCCTTGTTCTTCCATACAGTCCTTGGGAAAAGTGCTTGCCTAAGAAGAAGAGTGACATCTAGTGGTGTGGGGGCTGAAGTGCAGAAACCAAGGCAACATGACACTGTGCATAAATTGGCACCAGAGAGGATGCTGTTGGAAATGTAACAGGAAGTGGGCCAGACATTTTGGCAGTGTTTATGTACCATTAGAATGGAACTGTTCAGTGGTGTGATCAGCAAGCATAAATTATAATACATATAAGCTCATAATTTTAACATAATAGCTTAATTGCTTTTTTTGTGTAAAACTCAATTCATGTGCAATATTTCATTTTTTGTTTGAACTGTTCATTTTGTTAATGTTTTTACATTATATAAGACATATGTACTCTATGACAAATATAATCTAATATTTATATGTAGTCAAACAAATCTTACATCGTTAAACTTGTATATGTTGGTGGACTTTTATATACAAATTATATATTATCATATACAAAAAGGTTCTGGGAACTAGTACATTTAACCTTTTAAGTTATGCTAAAATATCATTGTGGTATAAATGTAATTATTGACATGATTGGGTATTCAGACACAACCAAATGGAATCTGATATTGCATATTTGAAAAACAACCACTCAATTTATTTTCTTTATTTATTTTTTTATTTTTTTTGAGTAGTGGAAAAAACTGTAGCACTGTAAATAAATAACAAATAAAGCGATGATTATTAACAGGAATATAAATGTATATGTTTTGGCTGATTTGCAAGAGTACACTGATATTTTGGAAAAAGATATGCTCTGTTTTAACCTGTGAAACATGTCATCAAATTCATAGACAGAGGGCAATTTAGTCTTTGAAATGGAACTTCAGGTACGTCATGGTGTTTCCAGTTATAATGAAAAGCTAGTTTTTGGTTTTAGCTGTGGTTTGAGTCTGGCAGCTGACAGTGCCAATGAAAAGCCCAGTTGATTCATCTCCGGTTCTGACCAGCCCTCTTCATCTTTAGGTGGTCGCTTGATGACAGCAAGAGACGAACCGAAATCAAAAGCATTAATTAAAAGCCCCAATGTCTGCTGCTGCTGCTCCTGCTGCGTCCCTTTGTGAAGACAATATTTGGTTGAGATACAACTACAGTACTTGAATATCTGGAATCTGAGGGTGCAAAAAATCTACATTTTGAGAAAATCGCCTTTAAATTTAGGAAGATTGGACCTTTCCTATCAGAGAAGACCACACAATTGCTTGTCCAAGCTCTTGTTTTCTCCAGACTCAACTATTGTAATGCTCTCTTGGTGGGCCTTCTGGCATGCATTAGTAAGCCTCTGCAACTGATCCAGAATGCAGCAGCAAGAGTGATCTTTAACAAGCCGAAGAAAGCCCATGTCACACCTCTCTTCATCAGTTTGCACTGGCTGCTAATAGCCACTCGCATCAAATTCAAGGTACTGATTCTTCCCTTCAAGACAACCACTTGCACTTCACCAATATACTTACACTCGCTAGTTCAGACTTATGCACCCTCCAAAAGCTTGCGTTCTGCAAGTGAACGATTCCTCGTGGTGCCATCCCACAGAGACACAAAATCACTCTCACAGACATTTACCTGTACTGTTCCCAGATGGTGGAACGACCTGCCTCAATTTGAGCAGCCATTTGAGCAGTCTTTAGCCGTTTTCAAAAAACATCTAAAGACATCTTTTTTCGCCAGCACCTGACCAATTAATACTAGCACTTACCTATTCTGTTTGCTCTAATTTATTTAAAATAAACAACAACAACAACAACAACAAAACACCTTGTTATGTGTACTGTGCTAGACTAAATGAGACTTGTCAAAGCAGCTGTATACTGTTTCTCTCTTGTTGGTCTGATTGCTTCTATAGTTCTCCTCATTTGTAAGTTGCTTTGTATAAAAGCGTCTGCTAAATGATTAAATGCAATGTAAATGGAATCATTGCCAGATCACAGAAGATGGAAGCAGATGATTACTGAGATAGAGATTCGTAGCAGGTAAATAGCATGGGTAGGTGTATCAAACTGCCAAAGTCACGTGATTTCACTAAATGAGGCTTCGTTATGTCATTACTGTTTAAAATTTTCAGTACCATCTTCAATTCCCTTTAAGAGGAAGTTGTGCTCATCCCATGGTGGATTTTCTATTTACACAGAAAAATTAGCAAGAGCAAAGATCGAACTCATCTCCAGAGATGAAACAGAGTTGCTTGTGCGCGAACAAATAGGAAGCCTAATTCTGATACATGCAATGGCTATCCTTTATAACATGCAGGCATTTTTATATTCATGTTGCCTGCACAATAATAATCTTTTACATTTTAATCTTTTATTGTTTCATATTTAAAAATGTTTGTGTGCTGCTGCGCGTCCCTGTGTGTAATAAGCAAAGTGAACGTGCACTGTGGACATGCCCAGGGGTACATATATATAAATATTGTGCCATTGACTTTAGACTTTAGACCAAGTTTGAGTTGGTCTATCGCTAATATCAGTTCCTCAAAATAGCGTGTCTACAATGCGCCTGAACACAGCTGTTTTTAAGACCAGGACTCCCATGGGTGCAAATGCATTTGCTATTTAAACAACACGTTGCACGATGGGAAAATGCGTAGGGCTGAAACTAGCCAGGTATATGATAGGGCCCAATAACTCGCTCATTAACAGTGACTTGCTGCCACAGGTGACTTTAATTTCACATTTCAAGTATATTTTCATATTTTAAATATTTTTATATGTTTATATTTACTCTGTTTCTATTTCTATTTTGGTCATTTTCTGGTAAGATATCTATACTTTCAAATACTTTCTCCTCCACTTTTAGCTGTATAATTTTCTACTTCAGAGGTCTTATCGTACACATGCATTTTAATAAATGTACTAAAAACAAAGTTTTACATGAATGTTTTATATATATATATATATATATATATATATATATATATATATATATATATATATATATATATAAAAGAGTTGTGAAAATATGAGTATGCATTCTTATCCTAAACCATTTTTTTTGTCCGCTGTTGATCTCTCCTGCATTAGTACACTTGTATATGTGCAGACTACACATGCACTTCAGCATTTATCAGATATGTGAAATGACATCCCAGCCGAAGCCAAGATTCTATTGCCTATTTCCGTCCACCCATTTCGGATGTTTGACATGCTCTTTTGATATACGTTACTGTGTGTGCCAATCATTGAGTGATATTCTAAAAAGAATAAAACTTCAATCACCTTGCTTCATACTTTGTTTCTTTCTGTCACTGTCACACAGAAACATATGTCAAATCCTTTCAGATTTCCATCTCCCTGTTCATCCCACTCATCTCATTTCCTCCTTTCTGTTTCCTCTAAATTTAGAGCGTGGCCAATCATGCTCCAGAGGACGTAAACAACACAAACATGCATTAGAAGTGTGGTTTCCCTCTTTAACAAAGCCACCCAAACCTCTCGTTAAATAGTGACCATCAGTGTAAACTAATTTAATTCACACTTATACACTGACCTACCCCAGTATGGTGTGGATGTTATACTTGAGTTCAGCTTTGGTTACATATCAGGTGTCTTTACCTTCAGTGTGACCTAGATAAATCTGCAGGCCACATAGCAACTGAATATTCTGATGAGCTACAGCTTGTTTATCTCTGGCCTATCTTTAAACTCTGCCCTTGTTGGTTTGACCTTTGAAACTCTGCGCTAAACATGGCTTACATTTTAGCACTTCTGGTTCCACATCCTTAAGATATTTTCGTGCTTAATCTATGGAATGAAATACGTCAATAATAACATCAGTGATTTTTTTTTAAAGCTTTTATGTGTCTTAAAAAAGGAGATTGCTTGCAAGTGGCTAAATGGGACTACAAAGGTTATCAGGGACATTAAACGTCATCCTGAACAGGTAAACAAATCTTTTCACTAGTCCACTTTTATAGCATCAGTGTGTTGTATAATTGGCTCTTGCAAACTACATGAGACCAGGGGCAATTGTAACATTTTTTTTTAATTTTCCTTAATAACTCACAGACGGCTTGAAATACACTAGTCAAGAAACAAATAGAGAAGAAACAAATATAGGTGTACAATTGATATATTTTCACTAATAAGGACAAGACTGTAATATTAAATGCATGAAGCCAGAGTGTTACAGTTGCCTCCTTGGTGAGGGTGATTGTAAAATGGTTTGGGGGAAATTGTAACACTGAAAAATAAGTCATATTAATCCACTGTATCTCAAATGAAAGCCTATCTCAAATCATTTACTGGTGTATTATATAATTATGTTACTTAAGATTTATTTATTTATTATTATTATTATTATTTTAGATGTCAGGCATCATATGCATTTAAAAAGCAAAAGTCTGTTTCTATTTTTGCAGAATACTAAGCAACTATTCTCGTGGTAGCCAGAAGGTGTAAACAGCCGCCCTCCCCCAGAAAGTGAACGGACTGAGGGGCCTCTCTTCCAACCTCGCACCGGACCCCATGTTAGTTTAGGACGGCCCTGACTGGAGTATTTTTATTTTTGGAAACTTTTACTTTTACTTCACTACATTCCAAATCACAATGTTTTTTACTCTTCTACATTTCATCAAAACATGTTGCTCCTTGTTATTCTGAACTAGAGAAATCGAAAAATGAGCCTGATAAATTGGCTCACAAATCGAGCAGATTGCAGCATTTCTTGAATCCACAACACACTGATTCCGATGATCTTGTTAGATTATCCAGTTAAACAATTCAGTGAATTCACAAGTCTGACTCAAAATGAGGCAAGAACTGGTGGTCCTCAAAGCTTGAGTGCAGGCGCAACTGATGGCATTAAAAGAAAGTTACTAATGCTGAATTTTAGCATTTATTATAGTAAATTAAAATCATATTTAGGTCATGAATGTCCATTCTTTGTGAACTAAAGCTGCTGTAAAAGGGCTGTTTAAGCCCACAATATGAAATGCTTGAATGTGTCCATATTTGTATATTACCATCTGAACGGTGAAGGTTTTATTTAAAAACTAAATATAACGTTAAATTAACACAAATGGATACCCACGCATCTCCCTGTAGCACTTTCAAATGATGTAAAATTAGTATGCTTGCATAAAGTTTTTCTTAAAATGCTAACACATTTTACCCAATGCGATTTATATTTGGCAAAAAAAATATTTAGTTTTTCCAAATATTTAGATTCACTTTTTTTGCACACTTGAATATCAGTAGGCTAATGATTTTGTGGGTATTTGCGTTTCTTTCTTTCTTTCTTTTTTTTTTTGCTTCTTCCATCTAAACTTTAGACAGCAGAATAAAAATAGTGTACATTCAAAAGTGATACCTCTTGTTAAAAATGTCTGCTGAGGTGAAAAGATTGTGTGCCTTTTTCACAGGCAGAGAGATGATCATACTGAGCATTTACAGATACAGTAAGTGTCATCACAAATGTCAGCTTGTTTCTGACTGGATGAATTGAGTGTTTAACAATTGCTTCCTGTTACAGTCATGTAACCTACAAGAGTCATTGCATCACTTCGCCGCCATTCATAAATCCTAGGGCCATGTGGGGGTCCATTTGATATTACTATTTTATGAATACTGAAAATTCATACAACGTGCTAGTCTGCTCACATACTGTTTTTCACAGCAATTTCAGATCAGTTAAGCCAGTAACTTGCAAACAAAACTCAAATTTTACCGGCTCTTTTTCATCCCTTTGGTGGATCTTTATACTGACACCTATTGGTGTGGATGCATGAAATTTTGTTGTGCTGTTATTTTTATATGTATTATTAGCTTGTTAGTGTGATATGGCATTAAAGCTTGATCCTGAACTTCTTGTCACTTTTTTTTTTTTGTTTTATTTTGTTATTTGTGCAATAAATGTACTGGCTGTTAGCTGCTTCATATCATTTGGCCCAAAATTTATTTTTTTTTATCCTCCCAAGAGTCGAACCTAGCCCTATATTTATTCAGAGTAATATAACAGTGTTCTACTGATAACTTTCTTTCTTTGCATGAATGTTTGGGTGGATTTATGCAAATCTTCCCACATCATGACATAGACACGTGGGGGCATGTTATAATGAGCCCTTTTAGGTAGTAGTGGTTGACTCTTATGTTTTATAAAGAATATGTCTTTGGATTTGAGACTTTAGACTTTCCAACTATACAGATCTTCTTTATGCACCAAGAGCTTGTAACACTCCAAAGAGAAAGTAAAAATAATTGAAATAGCCTCATATGACCCTTTAAGTGCTGTTGGTACTGATTCATATATATATATATATATATATATATATATATATATATATATATATATATATATATATAACGTTTCTAGTTACTTTATTCGTGTGTGTGCCTCTCCAGAAAACTTGTGTGTTTGGCTGTCTACCTAGAGAGTATTTTTAATACAAATATATGCAAATATATTTCTTTAAATAAAGTAAAAATAAATTAATCTATTTTATGTATTTCTGTATGTGTTATGCTTGGATACACATTATGCACTTACCATAGTTGTTGACGGGAAAATGACTGTTTTTCGTGTAATAATATGCGTGTATAAAGTGTAGTGTATCAAATCTTTCCCTTGTCTTATGGGTCTTGATGAAGACCCTAACTTTGACCATCATCTGTCTTCCCAAATCCATCCACATAAGCACATAAATGTGATGCAAAAGTCAGAGCATTATGAATATATCATATATTAGATATGAATCATGCATACAAAGTTACAAATAAACATGAAAATAATATGCTGCAGTCAAAACTGCTAACAGTATGCACATAGATCTGTTTTACACATTCATAGAATATATCATATTTTATTTTACCAAAAAAGTATTTTTCCCACACACACGCACACCAAATTATATATATATATTTATATTCATAATATACTATATATTTAATAGATTTTTTTTTATTTTCTGGTGAGGTTTTTTAGGTATATGTATTGCTCCCCTGGAATAAATGTCTTCCACTTCTGTATTCTCTTTCTTTTTCTCTTTTTTTTGACTTCCAGTCTCAAAAGCAGTTTCTTTACAATTATTATCCCATCATAACAATATTAAGACTGTTAATATGATAAATAAATCAAATATATTTATATGAAGACTTAACTACTTGTACACTTACGGTTACAATGAAAAATTCCACAGCTCTAGATATTAACAATCTTTGTAAAAACTAAAAAAAGTCATAATAATAATAGTAGTAATAGTCGTTACTCTCCTGCAAAATTAACACATGCTTGACACTGAATGACGTGAAATAAAGTGTCAACATGTGTAAGAAAAAAATCACAGTTTGAGTTCATCAATCGAAAGGAAATAAATTAAAACGATGATGACTAATTGTGCAAAAACAAAATACCTTGATAAAAATGTATAATGTATAAGTTAATCCAGCGATGGCAGTTAGCATAATAAAAAAATAAACAAACAACAACTCTATTTGAATGCTAAATAAGTTACAGGCATAACCCGATGATAAAGCACTGGAATTGAAAGAGCTTGAAGAACCGAAAGATCACCATCACACACATCGAGTATTTCAACATGAATCAATAAGAAGTGCGGATGGAATTCTGTTACTCAAGTTACCATGTTCAAAAATAAGAAAAAAAAGGATGTATTGCCTTCTTATCCACGTCTTTGTTGTCTTGCAAGTGGACCTTGTTTTGTATCTCAGCCCTTTCTTGCTTTTTTTCCAATCTCCGGTCCCTCCCCCCTTCCTGGTTTACTTTCAATTCATGTAATCGCTTGTTTTCCCCATCACTCTCTTCCGTCCCCCTCCAGCCTTTCGTTACACAGGTGTTGTTCTCCTGTTGAGAGTGTTAGTGTTTGAACTGTCTCCTTTACCAAGTCGATCCAAGGTACCCAGTCCTCGATCCCGCTCCATGGTGGCGGAGGAGCCGGTAGACAGTGGCTGCTGCTGGGGGCCGGAGGAAGACGAGGTACTGAGGGTGGCATTGGTCGATGCAGCCAGGTTGGACTTGGACTGAGAAGGCAGTGTTCCTGTCATGTGCGCTCCTCCTCCGCCCTCCTTTGTGGTAAAGTAATTGTGCAGCTGGTAGAGCGTTGCACGGTCGACTGTACCGTACATGGGCGGCTTACCTTCCCTGCCTAGCGTGTACATGGATATATCCCCCATCCCTCCTCCGGAGTGCGTATGCGGATTGGGTAGCGTTGCTACTGAAAAGGGTGGCGGGCCGGCAGCCAGGGGCGGGCCGAAGTTCTTGGGAGCAATGGTGGAGGTGGGGGACTGCTCGCGGGAGCGGGTCGGCTCCGCTGTGGAGTGTGAGCTGGAGCGGGAGGAGCGCCGGCGGAAGCGATATCCCGGCAGGCGTAACACAGCCGAGGTTGTGCTGCGGAAGAGGTCAGTACGCGAACGGCAGCGCAGTTCTTTGTTGCGCTCGATGTAAATGTTGACGGCCAGCACACCTACCACTTCTGCCAGGATGAACGACAGGCCGCCAAAGTAGAAGGACCACCCGTAGGAGTAGTGCCACTTCTTGTCCTCATCCTTTTTGGGAGAGATGTCACTGAGCGCCGCTGAGATGTATACGATGACACCTATGATGTTGCTCAGGCCTGGATCAATTCAAAACAAAATGTTTGTTTGTTTGTTCAGATCAATAGTTTTGTTTTTAATAAAAAAGCAAGGATGCAAACGCTCTGGGGTGAATTCACTAAGAATGAATCGCACCCTCTGATGCCATAGTTCTAAATTCTGTTTAATAAATCTACCTCTAACCATACCAGCCAAATATTAATTACACCAGACTAACAGCACTGACTGAATAATGCGCTATAATAAACCTAGTTTGCTTAGAAATTATGTGTGATTTTTTCAAAAAGATTAATTTTAATTTTATATTAAAATGTTGTAATTTTGTAATGCTTTTGTCATTTGTATTTTTTTGGGGGGATTTAGATTTATTTAACTTTAATTTATTTTTATTTCATTTAGTTTTAGTAGTTTTAGCACTTTTTTATTTCATCCATGGCAACATTTTCATCATCAATGTTTTTCATCTGTCATTTTATTCTTTTTTTTATTTCATCTTCATGAATGAAAAATAAAAATAAATTAAAGCTTTAGTACTAAAATAAAGGAACACAAAAGCGTAAAAAAAAAAAAAAAGGTTTAGTGAATTCACCCCAATACAAACGACTGTAAATTAGGATCCAACATGTGTCATAATGAGAAATGTTACCTGCCACTACAAACAAAATGCCTGCTCCCAAAATAATGTGTCTTTTGGTTTTGTAGAACCGACTAGAAGCCACACACACTCCACCTAGCAGCAATAATATGGCACTGAGGATAGGAAATATACTGGAGGCCCTGACTACACCTGAGAAGAAAAAATAAAGAGACAAAAATGTAAAAAAACAAACAAGTATGTTCAAATGCATTGGTTTTCTTGTACCCCAATATTTATAATGCACAAATAAGTTTTAATTATAAAACATGCACAAATCAACACTCCTGACTCACGTAAAAGGTACTCTGCAGCATCCTGGTCATAATCAGCCTCATCTGGGAAATGATTAATCTGGGAACACACTCCTCTCTTTAATCCTAAAGAGAATCATAGAGAGAATCATTCAAAAGTGTCACCATATTTTCTGGTTTCTGAAAAAATAAACTTGGCATCGGTGATGTAACACTTGTTGTTTGAAATTTCCCAATCCTCTCTCACTTAATCATTTCCTACCTTATTTGCAATGTCCCTGTAAATAAAACTGACAAAAGGCTAAAAGAAAAGAAAAAAAAAAAGGTTTGAATGGAGTTCAGTCAAACAGTCGCTGAGGTGTTTTGTTGGAAATGGATTCAGAGTAGATGTCAATGGCTGTGAGTCACCCCAGGTCAAAGTTCGTCATGCAGTGCTCTCCCGTGTGATATAAACCATTCACTTTATACAACATGTTGGTTCACTGCATATGCCCAGAGTCTCCCCGTGCTTGCTATTTTGATTTCATACCACAGGATGGCAAATAAGCCTTTTATTTTTTGTGTGCCAAGAATCTTGAGGAATTCTTTATGAAACCATTTTTTGTAGAAATGTTCTATTATCTAAGGATGATTAAGAAGGCATTAACATTAATATGAATCTGTTTTCACTTTGAACACAAAATCCGCACTGCCATGATCATCAATTAGTGTAAAAAAAACAAAAACAGCCAGAGAAGTGAAATAATAAAAAAAAACAATTATTACTGAAAAAAAAATGTATGCATGTGAATAGTGCGACCAATGTAGTTTGATTCGTGAACAAATGACTCTTTTGAACCAGTTCTTTTAATCAATTGTTCAAAAAGAATCACAAACTCATGCATAACTGGTTCTGGTACTGAATCAATGTATCTCACTTATTTATAATATATATTACCTGTTATATGACAATGTGTAGAGAGTTTTGCAACAGAGTTATTTTTTGCAAAACTTATGAATATTTTAAATTTATTATATAGAGGACAGATAAATTTTATAAAGAACATTTCCCTTAAGAAAACAGATCAGTTTGCGCTATATAAAGCAGAGAACCAAAGTGAGCAATATAATAAGTCAAAATGACTTTGTTTTTGTCTGGTTTGATTATGCTGCAACAAAAGCAGCATGGCACCTTTGACCTGCAATGACTCACCACATAATCATAGCCATTGACATGCACTCTTCTAGGTTTTATAATGCAAATGGAAACAATACAGCCCATTTCTGTTTCAAACCTGTCTCTTGAGACATGGCTAGAGCAAAGGAGGTACTATACTGTTAAAACAACTAGCTTAACATGGACACCCCCCATTGCAGAGCCCAGTGGTTAAAATGGTTAAAAGGATCTGGAGGCAGCACTTCCCACAATGCTTTTGATAGCTTTAAAGTAACCCTAAAGCTAGACAGTTTGTGTCAGAGTTCTGACTCACTGGCCTGGTTTTGTTTTTCTCTGTAACAACAATCTTCCTAAACCCAAAAAATTATGTTGACATAATGTTGTACTCATTTCGTAAAAGCAATAAGGCATTTGAGGCCATGTTGTTTTGTGAATATAGTCACCTTACTGCTTAATCCTAAAATGCTTCGATTCTGAGTTCTTTGCAATTTAGATGTTCAGAAAAGGACAATTTAAATTGAAATGTCATAAAGGACTGAAATTAATACTTTTATTCGGCAAGGATCCAATAAATTGATGAAAAGAGACATTTACAATGTTACAAAAGATGTCTATTTCAAATAAATCCTGTTCTTTCTATTCATTAAAGAACCCTGGAGAAAATATCAAGCAGCATAACTGTTTTCAACATTAATAATAATAATAATAAATGTTTCTTAAGCATCATATCAGCATAGTATAATGATTTCTGAAGAATCGTGTGACACGGACTGTGTAACACATAACACAATCTCAAATCCAGCTATTTTCCCCTCTGCAATTTAACTTCCATGAATCACTTGCACAACTTGCTCAGGTGGGGACCTTCTTTATGCACCTTTTCCCCTTCCATACACGTCCCATTCCTTCGCCCCCCACACACAAACACAGCCATTCACTTACCTTCCAGGCAGCAGATCCTCCAGAGGCCGGAGTGAGTGAGTGCTCCAGGATCCTTCTTGTCCTTGTTGTGGGGGTCATCCTGAGAGGAGTTGGCAGTGCTGTTGCAGATGAAGGCCCGAGCATACAGCCAGTAGTCCGTGCCAATGGCCACGGTCATCAAGGCGAAGGCTGCGAATGCTCCCACAGTGGTGAGTAGCACCTGAATTCCCCGCTCGCACCACACCATGGCTGAAGTCATGAACAGAAACATGGCTCTGGTTAAACGATGAGCTAAACGAGTGTGAACAGAAAGCTGAGTGAAGTGGACAGTGCTGAAAAGATGGGTGTAAATAAAAAAACATGAAGAAGGATTGTAATCAGAGTCCAAGGTTACAGGAAGAAGTAGATGAGATGAATGTGTGATCCTGCAGAACATATCATCAAGTGTTGGGAGATCAGTTCACGTTGCATTTTGAACCAAGATGCACAAATGACATCAGTGTGTCCAAATATAGGTTACTGTGATGGTGAGCAAATGCCAATGCAACATTGGTGAAAACTGCATAAAAAAATACTGGAATAAAGCGCAGAGGTCAAAAGGGTCACGGCTTTGAGATCATAACCAAACGGCTTAAAGTCCCATTGGGCAGGTAGTTGCCAGACACAAGATTCAACTGTTTCTGATTAATAAAGCTAAATATGTCGGCTGACTGAATGCATCCTGCAAAAAATACATAGTTGAACCAAAATCTCTGTTCAGTGAATCTCAAATAGTGCTACAAGAACATGTGACAATCATGAGACATGTTATGTTTAATACAACTTAAAACAATTATTTTGGTGATACAAATTAAATTGATTATACATGGCCACCATATTCTGATTCTTCTTTTTTTGTGAGCAAATTCAAAAAGAACAACATTAATTATTGCATATTAAGGTATTCATTGGAGATCTGTGTGTGTGTGCGTGTGTGTATTATCTTTTGTTGATCCTGGATCTGGTTGATACTGTCCAAAAATACAGACTTTACCCAATTCCCACCCCTAAACCTAACAATACCCATAATTTATTCCTAAAATTTATTTAGTTTTATCATAATTATTTATTTATAATATGAATTTCTATATTATAATTATTCTGCAATTCAAGGTACTTTTTCTATGGACTAGTTAGCTCAAATGTTTCAATATAGCAATGTCTTTATGATCTGAGGGACATGAAAATAGCACCGGCATGTTTCCATGGACAACAGTCAAATACATGGTTTAGCGGCCAAAGAACATTTTACAGCTCAGTTCCACAATCAAGTATTCCAAACAGAGATCGGAGAAATAAAGAACACAATGAACTCATGGGAAACTAAGCAGAACGCATTAACTAAGACTGGCAATGAACACTTTTGGAACATGTGAAGATATCTGCAAGAAAGTTCCCTGATGAGACAACAGTAAACTGAAAATGATGCCGTCACCCAGCAGAACACGTTCAGACTCTCGCTCAAGAGCATTTCACTAAACATGACAACAAGCATAAGACACAGTGGTCTCTGCACACAACCGGCAGCCATTAATGAGATCCCATTACCTGGAGGAATGTGTCTTCCCTTCCCATCCATCCCTGCAGCTCTCCGGTCCTTGTCACTGAAGATTGTACCGACCAAAGTGTCCAAGCAGCATCCATCGACTGTTATCCCTCTCTCTTTCTTTCTCTCCTCTTTCACGTTCCCCTCCACTCTCTCTCTCTTTCTTTCTTTCTTTTTCTCTCCCCCTTTCTCCTGCCGGTGGGTGGGTGTAGATTTTCTAGGTTTCGCTGCTTTTCTCCTCTTAGAGAGATTTCATGGCAGGAATCCTACTGCTGCTCCTCCTGAGGAGAAACAAACAATGAGAACAGAGCTCAAAGAGACACAACATGTTTAAGGTGCAAGCTGTGGGAAAAAAAAACAGCTTGTGATTGCATTCTAATCATTAAAAGATCATTATCAGGACAGCAGTACATGCATTTCATCCAGGCGAGCGGTGAATCTAGATAGTTCTGTCGCCCATACATCCGCGGGAAGAGCAAGGGATATATAAAGAAAAAGAGAATAGAGAGAAAGCAAGACAGAGCGTGCGCCATTCCATCACCATGGCAACAGCGCATTCTAAAGTCGAGAACAGAACAGGATGGTGTGTGTGATGTTGGTGACTGAGGCGATGCTAGTGTGTGTGTGGCGGGGCTGTATTCATCATAACATGATTTGGCAAACTCTTGATTGTCATGGATGTTCTGAGTTCACCGGCGACTTTTCTGACCGTGTGGTGATGCGGTAATAACATGCACAGTGAGGACAGCAGATCTGTCCCCCATGACAAGCTCAGACTCTAATAGGTGGTTACTTAGAGTTTTATTCTGTCTGTTCAGAGTCTTGTCACTCATGGTCATTCTCAGAAACAGGAAACCAAAGAGTTAACAAACACACAAAAGGAAAGATTAATGAAATAAGATAAAAAACATCCTTACACAATATAGTTCTATACAAATGTCCTCACACATACTTTTATTAATAATTAATAACATATAATAAATGAATGCAACTTTCAGTCTCTTTATTGAAAATTTCTGTTTATTATGCATGTACTGAATTTAAAAAAGAAGATTATATCTGTAACTACGTATATTAACATAATATTTTTAAATAACTTGTAAGTCGCTTTGGATAAAAGCGTCTGCTAAATGACTAAATGTAATGTAAATGTAAATAATATTTTAATTTATACTATAATTAAAGTAATATAATATAAATAATTTTGGCAGACAAAAATCTGAGCTCTGCAAAGATCCTAATGAAATTTCTTATACATTTAATATTAATTACCATTTAATATACCTTGGTGACAGGAAGATTTAATAAAATTTATATATAAAAATTAGATTTTTATTATTATTTAATATTAAAGATTTTATATTAAATAATAAGATTTAATATATAATTCTAACTAAGAAAAATACAATATAATTACTTTTTTTTTATTTATTTATACTATAATCTCATTATAGTTCATCCAGTTTTTGCTCACAACACTTTTGGACCCTATAAAAAATATTGTATATATATATATATATATATATATATATATATATATATATATATATATATATATATATTAGGCTATACAATGCTGCAATAATATAAAAACACTTTGGGGACCTAAACAGCAGGCCATCCTCTGTCCACATTTTAGCCAAGTTTGTGGAGAAAAGGCTAGCTAGTACACATAAGCATGAACTTCTGTAGGGCACTAATGGCCTCCCAGCATGGAAACATCAAACAACAGAGGAATCAAGCGCATTGCAGGAATGGTTCAACCTTGCCTATCTCATACAACAAGAGAAATAAACCTCTTTAAACCAGTTATTTAAACTGCACATGCAGCCAATACCCCTAGCTTGCTTCCATTATTGCTGTTGTCACATATAAAAATATTAAGAGCCATTAAACATAACCGCATTTTTAATACAACACATTGGCATTAGGTTAAGCACCAGGAGACATTTGCATCTTTGGTGTAAATGAATGAATGAATGAATGAATGAATGAATGGAAAAGCATCCAGTCATTTTGAAGTGAACTTTCATTTATTATGATATAATATACTTGGTTGTATAAGTCAGTGCCACCTGACTAGTGCAACACGTAGCGATATTGCAGAGTCAACGGACACTCAATCGATCAATGATTTGTTGTTTTGGCCTTAAAGGGATGTGATACAACATAAACAAATGACTGATTCAGCTCAGCCTTCAAAATGACTGGTAGATGTTTCTCCTGAGAGCGTTCAGTCCGCGCGCGTCTCTATTGAGCTCGCGCATCATCTGCCATCGAGACGCGAGTGAAACGATTGAGCGATTTCACAATATTCACTATCAACTGTCTACTGAAACAGCATAAAACACGCTCTTTAAACATAAAAAGCACAAAGACGGAGTCGAATGAACCGCTTAAAATCGACCGAAGCTTTCACGAGTCAAGTAAAGCGACCACAGAGCGGCAGTTAAATTTCACATCCAAAGCAATCTGTTTTAAATCTGCCAAATTTTATAAAAATGTTACCGCTTGATGTCTTTTCGCCTTACCTTTGCAGTTTCGACACGTATTCCTGTTGCTTGTTGGTAGTAATTCTTGAGGCGGCTCTGGAGAGGCGGTGAGTGAGTGAGGGGGCGTTAAGAGACGGTTGTGTTCATTTGAATAAACGACGGTGAAGCAGGAGTTAGCAGGACTTGCTTACTATTACTCAAGAGACAAATCCCAGATCTCTAGGAACAGTTCTGCAGGATGACAAGACCCGAACTAATCGAACAAAGGATGTGAAGAATGGACTGAATAGGCAGACTGACCATCTCAGAATTAGTTTTAAAATGGCACATAACATTTTCTTTATAATTTTTTTTTTTTTTATTCTTTCATTTACTGACACACATTTTAAGCAATTTAAAACCTGAAAGGGAAAGGGAGTTTAATATGACTAATGAGGGCAATGACTATTTGACTGTCTATATGACATTCTTTGGTCAGAATGTACCTTATTTATGGTGGCCCAAGTCATATTTATTTACGTTTCCCCCCCCCCCCCCTCTCTCTCTCTCTCTCTCTCTCACACACACACACACACACACACACACACAAAGCCTATATGTAGAGAAATTCAACTGATACCAGAGCAATTAGAGCAACATTTGAAGTTAGCCTACTTAAAATATTTGTAAAGAAAAGCATTCACAATATCAATTTACACACATAAAGAGGAAATAACACCATCTGATATCAATAAGGCAGGTGGGTGGTGAGCTTTGGATCCCTAAAAAAGGTCATATGAACCCCCCCCCCCATTAATAATGGCAACAATTTATGATTCCAAATAGTCAAATATTGGCCAATTAATCAGACTTGACCAACCAAACTCGCAAGATTGTTAATGGATCAAGGTGGAAATATACAGTATATATTTCGATTAGTGGCATTTTAAACCACTGTAAAATTGTAAGGACACCAGCAGGTTGATGTGACTATTTAATCTAGTTCGCCGTGGGATGTAATTATTTTTATGCCTTGGCAAATGCTGAAGATATGCTTCGTGTATTCATTCGCTCATGTTCTTCCATGTTTTTCCGCTGAGAGAGAAAAAGGGAGAGAGAGACTTCAGCCACTGTTCGCCCACACATCTTCAGGTAGAGAAGAAATGCTGATTGTCGGCACTCAGTTGTGTAGTGCTTCAAACATCCCTCACTGAGAGATGCATGTATTAGAGACCGTGGATCACTAGTGTATTTTTGCCGTTAAAGTAATTCCGCAGATTCAGCTGATGCTGGTGCAGCAATAATACAGTCATAGTTTCACAAACATGGTGCATTGAGCACTCTGTGTAAATTATGTCTCAAGATTATTTACCAAGTTCTTTCAAGGCCATTATATCAAAGTTAGATGAGAACAAAGGAATCAATGGAGTTTCATGCATGAATTCAATACTGGATCTAAAGCACTTGAGTGAACTCACACTCCTCCACTGAGTCACCCAGTCACTCATTTGCCCCGCAATTCCTGCCCCAAAGACATGCTTATATTGTCATCTGATTATATGCATATATTAACTGTGGTTTCATCCCAAAGCTTAAAAGAGATACTTTCATCACCCACAGGCAAAATTTCATTAATAAAACCAGCTGGCATTGCTCTCTTTCTGGGGTGTTTTTAAACCATTGAGAATATTAAGAAACGTCTCTCTGATGTATACAGCAAAACTGTACAGGACGGCATAAGGAATATATAGTAAGATGAGAATGATTTGAGTGTGAACCACATTATGAAAACAATGTTGAAATTTACCATGTGATCAATAAATAAATTAAGCAAATTTTTAAGGGTTTTATGCCAAATGACATTCTTCATTCTCATTACTGTCACATTGTCTTTTTGTAAATTGACAAATAATTTGAAACTGTCACTATCAAAATAATCTTAATGATCTTAAAATAGTCTTAAACAACTTTGTCCCCCCCCCCCCCATTTTTATTTATATGTTTTGGGGTAAAATGTGACCTATACTTGTTTTTATACGTACTTCTTTAAAAAAAAAAAAATGTACATAAAAAAACACACAAAACACTTTCTTCTCATCAATAATAACATTCTAATTATATTTTTTTATCATATAAAAATTATTTCTGTATTTTTCTTTTGCTTATATCAAATTAATGAACAAGCATACAGTAAATGTATTAGAAATGCACTCGACATAAAAAAGTAATTTTTTGTTTTTTATTTTTTTATTAAGCAAATTCCAGATTACAAAGAAGAAATGCCACATTTTTAATAATAATAATAATAATAATAATAATAATAATAATAATAATAACTGTCATCATCATCATCTTAAGTCAGGCACAATTGCTTTGGCACTATGGAATGAAAGGCATGCAATACTGATAACTGAAAACTAAAGACAGGAAGGATGAGAGAGAGAGAAGAGAGAGAAATGAAGGGTAAAAGAGGAAAAGACAAGTCAAATGAGTGAAGCAGCTTTAGCTTAATGGGACATTGAGAGAGACAAATCAAGACAAAGGACGGCCAACCGGGAAAAAGCAAAAAATAAATAAATAAATAAAAATAAAAATGCTTGAGAGGAAAGAAGTATGAAGATGAAAAATTGTCATGCAAAATGGTACATACATATTTATAAGCCAGACCCTCAGCGCAGACCGCAACAACAACAAATGTCACTTGGAACTGTAATAGCAGAAAGCTCATTATAATGCAATTATTAGTAAAAGACACGAAACAAACAGTTATTCACATTTTAGACTTAAAAGCAAACCAAATTTGTTCAAGCAATGCTTGAATAAATACTGGGATTCAAAAATCATTTTCCATAAATCATACCTTCAATTCTAAAAATACAAATTTCACTTGTAATATGGCTATAATATAAATTGTTATGCTATATATTTCTTTACTATCCAGCAGGATCCAGTCCTGTTCTTCATAACTATTCATATTTCATAACTATTTATGATTATAATACTGTATTTATTTACACTTAATAATGAACTCTATCAGTTATAACACGCTGGAAAATATCTCAAGATTTTGTGCATTAAAACATCAGTTTTAAGGGCATAACAGGTCACTATGATAATATCTATGTATTAAAGGATATTTTTTGACAAAGGTCAACATTTATGCATTGGGAAAAGGGACTGATTTATTGGTCTAAACTGTCTTTACTGCATTGCTCAATCGATTCAGCATCCGCAGGCACAAGGTATGGAAGTGCTGACTCATCTGCCTCATTTGAGTCAATAAATCGAATACAGATTCATATATCTTGGTACCATACAAGGTACATCAATGCTTATTTGATGCACTTATACTGTTGACCAGTAGATGGCGAAATATCACAGGAGCTCTCAAGGTGGGAAACACCCACACCACATTGTTTTGTGCTTTTGAATCTGTTTTTTTTTTCTGATTTTTTAAAATACATATATTTATGTTAACTGTTAATTTTGTATAATAAAAAATTTAATGAATCATTGTAGTAATAATAGCAATAATAAACGAGAAGTAACGACTGGATTTTTAAGATGATGATTGAACAGTGAATTCATATAGTCAGCCTTCATTCCTGGTCAAGGTAAATAGGTTAAAAATTTTCCAAACGTGCTATACCACCGCTAAATGTTTTTAATACTTTTTTGTTTTTGTTTTTAAATGAGAACACAATGCATATCGAGGGCCATGGTGCCAAGCCCTCAACATCCCAGTTAAGAAACATCAGCCAGCTTTGTAGCACATCTTCCCTGATGTACCGCTCTAAAAACATTACAAATTGATAGCAAAGGACCAATTTTTTCTTTGCCCAAATGATAAAACAAGTAAATATGTTGCACTACGCTAGATGACTACTGCTCTTGATACATTATATACAGAAATTGTTTGTTGAAATAAATCTGCGACCCCATTTAAAGAAATCTGCCACCTTCGGGGCAAATTCGTGTCTTTTTGTTTTAGTCTAAACAAAAAGTGGGATAAATAACCTCATGGAGCTCATGATATATGAGGTATGAAGGGATTAAACCTGTTAGGGTGTGCAACAAGATTTAAACATTTTACATACAAATTTAAATGTGTACAACTATTTTCAGAAAGTCAGTATTTTGTACCTTTTCCTCTTTTCTTTCTCCACCGTACATTCTTTCTATATGTATAAATGCTATTCCCTCACTTATTAATCTTGCTCTGAGAATCTGTTAAACTTCATTCAGGCACAGAATTTTAAGTGAAGTGCTTCCTCGTCTACTTCTTTTCAACTTAGCACCCTTTTGATCCCATAGTCTCTGGAGTTTGATCCTCTTATCTCATGTTATATCCCTATATTTCTGATATTTAAGTATCTTAACTGAGGAACTCTAACACGGGGAGGCGCTCATACGCATATGCGTTTGGTAGCGAGGGGGGGGGACAGCAGATGGGGGCGTGGCCATTGGGAGGGACTGAGGGGCGCGGCCACCGGAATGGGATGAGTGGACGGTGTGAGGATAGGAAGTGGATGAGGAGGAGGAAGCAGGTGGGAGGTGGTAGCTGGCCCTGGAGGAGGGGCCCGAGGAAGAGGGTGGATTGGAGGGCCCGCTGCTTTTGGGTGGAGGAGGCAGCGCGGTCTGGTTAAGCTGAATGGAGATGTCACTGGACACGTCGGAGCCGCTGCGTCCACGCTGAGGAGGAGGCCACGAATCAGGGTGCAGGTACTGGCCGCTGTAGTCACTGCATTCAGACAGGCGAGGGCGATACAGCGCAGGGTGGGGCCGATACATCTCTTCCTCGGCATAGCGTTTCATGAAGAGATAGACAGACATGACCCCAGCACCCTGGTAAAACAAAACAAGTCAATCACAACAGTCATTTAAAAAAATGTTGTCTTTTTTTGGGGGGGGGGGGGGGGGTAGCACAGATAAAATGTTCCTACAAATCTAACAATACCAAACAGGAACCCTAATGTTCCTACAACCCAAAATGTATCACTTCAAATAGACATTTCCAGGGAAATAGCACCTTTCTCTGTGACAGTCCTATGCAAAAACAATAAAATAATAATAAATAATTTTTAAATACAAAAAGTGTCAGGGGTTGATCTCGAAAACCAGCCAATTAGAAATACTCTTTGCCCAAGGGGTAAAGTTAGGCTGGTTAGCATGACCCAGTTAGCTGTAACTAAACCATCTGGGGGCAAAAAGCATACATTGAGAGACATTCAAAAGTAATGTATTCATGTAGTTTGTGTGAATAAACTATCATATTATAATGTTATGAAAGACCTCAATTTAAAATATATGCAGTTCTTTTGGACTTTCTGTTAATCAAAGAATCCTTAAAAAATGTATCACAATGTACAGTATCAAGCCAAACATTTGCAGACTGCACTCTTAACAAGAGTTGAAGCAGATTGTGATCATGTGATACAATTTCAAAGAGAATTTCTGTCCTTTTATTATGTTGTAGTCATTTTGTAAAAACAACAAGGCATTTAAGGCCAAGCTTTTTTGTGAATATAATCAACTTACTGCTTAATTCTGTAATGATTTGATTCAGAGTTCTTTCAAGTGCAATTTAAATGTCATAAAAGGACTGAAAAATAAATAATGGTAAAATCATAGATTTAGGATCAGTACATTTAATTTAGGTGTTAATACTTTCATTCAGCAAGGATGCATTCAATTAATGACACTAAACACTATTACAATGCTACAAACGATTTCTGTCTAATAATAAGAATCTAAGTTGAGGTTGCTGCAGACATAAGATGCTGGCATTTATAAATTGCTGCACTGAACTTAGTGAATTAGCATATATGCAGCATAATGGAAATGTGTTGCCTTCACCCCAGCAAAAGCTAGGCTAAAATGAATGCATACTGATGAGGGCAGACCTATTGGTGTAGCAGCTAACAGCAGTGAAGCAGAGCTGCATATTAATGAACTGAGCTCTGTGATAAGAGTACACATGCAGTCAGCTTAAGTGTTAACAGTCAGTTGTCTCTGTGACTGACCTCTTTGAGCAGGAAGGAGCTGGCAGCAAAGGCAAACGACCAGCCGTAATGGTAGTGAAAGAACTGCTCCGGCTCCCGAGGCCTGTTCATCACTTCATCATTTATACTGGAGATATACAGCACCAGACCGACCACTAAACTCAATCCTGAGAGAGAATGAAAAGAGGAAAGGACAGTTAATCACAGCAGAAAAGGGGGCAATCAAGATCAGTATATAAATAATAAAAGAGTTCATTGGAAACAACCTGTAAAACCGTCGGTTTTCAAAATGCTTGTAAATTTCTTGTTATTCTATATTGTTATTTTTGTACACTTGTTTTCTGTAAATTAGCACAGGTTTTGTATTTCTTTTTAGAACTGGCTGATCATAGACCATGCTGATCTGAGTTTATGCACCTCAGTTTATGAGTGAATATTACAAAAATTATCCACAATTGATTGATTTATTTTTTTTACCTTAAAAACTGAGGTGCATAAGCTCAGATAAATAATGCTGAAAAGAAATACAAAACCTGTGCTAATTGAAATAATTTGACAAAAAACTGAATCCGATATTTAGCAATAATCTAGAATAATATACAATACTTTTTAAAAAGGCCAGCCATTTTTTACTGGGAACACCAAATTAGATAAAGGATTTTTAACTGGTCTTAGCTCAATATGGTCTCTCAGCCTGACCAAGCTTCTGTTTAAGCTGGACTCCTAGCCTGGCCAACTGAAAAGTCCTCTAAAACCCTTTAAAACCAGCCAGAAGACCAGCCTGATGTAATGTCTTTAAGCTTGTTTATGATGGTTTGCTTCTTCTTTTTTGTTCTTTTTTTTTTAAGTTGTGCTTAGCTGGACTTGTAGCCTGATCAGCTGAACATTGCCATAATCCCCTGTAAAGCCAGGTTTATGCTGGTTTGGGGAGTTGTTTTTATTTATTTATGTATAAGGTGTTATAAAGGTGTTATAAGGCATTATAAAGGTGTACCAACATAAGGCATTATAAAGGTGCTGTTGGCGCATTATTTTGTGGATTCCAGGGTGTTATGGGTGATAACTGTTGTTGCTACAGCATTCTGTGTTGCTGGTTACAGGTTTACTCAGAGAAAAGTCTTTTGAAAATAACTTTGGTACCAGCAATGTGTCACAGCTGGGTGGTTGTATTAAAGAGCACACAATGACAAAGATACAAATAAATAGTCTATAATGATAAATCCACACAGGTAGCATGTAGGAGATCACTAGGAACAAACAACCTCACTATCATAAACAAGATCGGACAAGCAACAAGGGAAACTCAGGACTTAAATACACAAGGTATGTAATCAAAGAGAACTGAAACAGGTGTGGGACTAATTAAAAACTAAGGAGACTAACTAAGGCAAAACAAGATAGAACCCAGCTTCTGTTACTGTGACATAATCCTGACACGATTACAATTTTTACTCAGCAAACGTGATAGTGCTTGAATAGAAGTTGCCGTGCCATGCAGTTGTGTATGGTTGCCAAGGGATTGTCATGTGGTTTCTTAATGTGTTTCCACTTTTCCTCAACAAGCGGCATAATTTGAGATATCACCTTCACATTAGTAAAGGGAAAAAAACTATTACAATATATACTCACTAAAAACATTTAATGAAAATGACAAATAAAAGCAACAAATATGCCTTGTATATATTTAGATAAAACCGCACTTGATGTGTTTTCCTATCACACCACCGAAAAGGCAACAGTTATTTCTTATGAAAGCTCTGTGTGAAGAGGGAACGATAAAGCAGCACACCAACACGAAACCTGTCATATACCAGGAGGCATTAACATTTATAGTGTGCTCAAATGCTGCTGTGTTATGATGAAGAAAGCTCTGCTGCGGTAATTATGGAGTGCAGGAGGGGGAAAAAACAGAGAGGGCGACAGCGGTAAGGAAAAGCCTCTAGCGTAATCAAACACATTATTGCAGTCTGTCACTGCCAGCTGTCTATGCTGCCGAATACAAACATGGAATGTGCTTTCATATTTCCTTTTTGGATTAGAAATGCAAGACACTGGATATTAAACTGCTGCGTCACATTAGGGTATATATTCTGAAACAACCAAGCACAAATAGAATACAAAAAGGCCTGATCTGCTTCTATACCATTACTGTATACTACACTTTAGAACATCACAGACTCTGCATTTTTAGTTTTTTGCAGTGTTGTGCATCTCTGTGTTCAGCACTTTGCAACAGCGCTGTTGTTGTGTCTTGTGCTTTATTAATAATTCTCTAGTACAAAATGCTGAGCTAAATGTAACATTAGCACCTGATGCAGCATTACACGGAACAGCTCTGGACGGCTGGCGGTGCTGCCACAGGAATCTGCAGTCGTACTACTGAATCCATTATTATTAAGCTGCAGTGGTGCGTACATTAAAGCCACATCGAGACATGTTGACCCGGCTCTGTGCAAATGCTTGAGAGGCTTTGCCGATTCTCGACCCTCTCTCACTGCGGCTGACTCCTTGATTTTGCCTCTTTGTTAATTTCCTGACATCTAATGAAGAAATTGAAGCAAATTAGATTTTAACAGCCACTCAACAATTTACTGTATTCTAATTAGCAAATGTTGATTGTTTTGATTGGAGTGTAAATGGTGTCACGAAGTGCAAATAAAGTGCTGCAATTAATCAATAAGTTATGCGAGACTATGCTGTACTGTGAATATTATAAAGTTGCTGAGTTGAAAAATTCTCATATCATTTGAGAATAAAAAAGCAATGAGTTATATGAGATAAATTAAGTTAGCAAAGACATGTGGCAAATAAGTTGCCTGGGACAATGATCAATTATATAGTTTGATCACAAATGCAGTACTTCCGCTCACTATTACGAATCTACACCCCCCCAGAAGTTTGAGATCCACTAATGAATTACGCATCATGGTACCATCACAGAGAAGCTCGAAATCACTTTCCAGAACATTCTCGTTCACCATTCCTGGCTGGTGGAATGATCTTCCCACCCCATCCGGAATTCTGAATAACTGACAATTTTCAAGCGCTTTCGAAGCTACAGTACTTGACGTCATCATAAAATAAGAAAAGTTATTTCTCTATATTTATTCCTTCTCTTTCAAGCTTCTACTTATTTGAACAATGTCTAAAACTTGGTATTACAAGCACGTCCTTGGTCTGTTTGCCTCTTTAAAAACAATTGCTTTATGTATCCCATCCGCTTTGGATAAAAGCATCTGCAAAATGACTTAATGGAAATGTAATATATTTCTAAACGTAATTTATTACTGTGATGGCAAAGCTGAATTATAAGCAACCATTAATCCAGTCTTCAGTGTCACATGATTCTTCAGAAACAAATATTTTTATTATTATGAAAGTTAAAAACAGTTTATGCCTACTATTTTTGTGTAAACTGTAATCTTTTCCAGGATTTTTAGATGAACAAAGTTGAGCATTTATTGGAAATATAATTCTTTTTTAACATTATTAATGCCTTTACTGTCACTTTAGACCAATACAATCTAATATATCCTTGCTGAATAAATAAAATAATTCTGTCCAAGTGGTTCTCAACTAGGGCGTTGGGCCACCAGGGGTCCTCAGCTTGATTTCTTACAATTGTAAAAAAAAAAAGAAAAAAATGCTAGAAACTGCCAAAAACTGACATCATATTTCTTTTTCCAATTAAGTTATTAATTAATAAGATAATTCATAGAACATCTGTAATCAAAATTAATTACATTTCATTACTGTTCATTACTGACACTCTGTAAAAAAAGATATGATTTCTTAAAAATAAGAAAAAACCTTCTTTATGATTGATTGATTGATTGATTGACTTTATATAAAGTTCAATGGCAGACACACCAGAGGAATTATCTCAGCCTATCTAGGGAGTGAAAATGGTTGAGAACCACTGCTGCATCCTGTACGGAGCTGATCTCAGTTTAAACTTTTTATTATTTGAGAAGAGACCATGGAGTAAAATGAAAGACATGTAAAAAGGACAGTTATGTAGGAAACAGAGAACCTGGGACAACAATCAGTTACACAGATGAGTAAAAGTCATACAAAAATAGCATTCCGCAATCAAAATGAAATATTCCAGAGTGCTGTTTAAAAACATGTCCCGTTCCAGCATTCTACTGTAGAACTGTTCAAACACAGGCTTTCTTGAGCCTTCATGGGAAATCTGTTCCTGAGGCTGATTTGTACAGATGTCAGCAGGAAACTGATACAATCAACTGATATGGTTCTGCCACATAGCTGTCTTCAAGCCACCTGAAATATTCTGAAATTCACAGCTCTCCAACACAGTCTGGATGAACTTGAGAAAATTAAATTATTATTTTGGTATCAATCCAGACCTACATATATCTGTTATGTATTTAGTCTAATGCTTAAAGATTTTTTTCAAAACATTACTGCATACCAGATCTGTTTTAAGACATATTTGGGATGTAAATTAGTCAAATCTTGACACACTTTGACATTCTTGACGATTTGTTTCTATTAGCCGAATGAAAATGACAGATGTTAGGCAGAGCTCTGTCGACTGGATCAGAGAGAGCGCTCTTATTAATTACCGTTTGTGATAAAAAAGGAGTATTTTATTGATGTTGTGTACCACACATTACCATAGTTGGATATCGGGAACACCATTCATTAAATATGCAAACCTCTCAATGGGATTCTCAGCCTGATTTTGAATGAGCGAGTTGTGGAGAATTACCTGGATCACCACTGAAACTGGATATCAACAAACAGTCTCTAATCTAGAGTATGTAAACAGATACACAACTATGGGCTACAGAAGTAGGAACATCATGGGAAACAAGAACTGATTAGCAGATTTTTATACATTACATTTACATATAACAAAGTAGATACAACTTACCTGATAAGATGAAGAAGATTCCAGAGATGAAGGCCAGGATGGTGCGCTGGGGACGGATGTGGCCGATGCTGCTTATGACAAAGGCCGTGAAGACAAAGAGGAGTGAGACCATAGGGAAGGGGGTGGCCGTCCTGACCATTTCTAACAGAGACAGGAAAAAATATTTGAAAAAGAATTAGTCACTCAAAGTCATTGAATCAAGTGTGACATGCTTCATCTGAAACTATTTATAAAAAAATGTATATATTGTTTTGTATTGATAAATAATTGTACAATAATAATTGTAGTCAAAATAACTGTCAAACTAAAAGGTTATTTAAAACGCTTAAAAAAAAGCCAATTACAAGCTACACCACATAAAATATAGCATTATGTTATATATTTATACATTTAAATATTATATAATATAATGTAATATAATATAATAATTTTTAATTATTTAAAATAAATTTGTATATATATTATATTGAAAAACTTTAAATTCTACATATAAAAATTGACTATTTAAAAAAACTAAAATGTGATTACAAATGCTTAAATATTAAGGCACATCACCAGTTAGAGCACCTAAAATATGCATGGAGTGGATGGAAAAAATAATAGATATTTATAAATGTAAATAATAATATAAATGCCATTGTCCATGCACATTTTTTTTTGGTTTATCAGAATGAATATTCTCCTCTACAGCACTTGACATAAACTATATTGTATTTAATATCTTATACTGACACCATCGTTTGACCATCTGTATTCATACACAATAATATTCATTCATTTTTCTTACTAAGTATATTGGCTGTGTTCTCAGTAGTGATCTCTATTTCTGGCTCGGTGAAGTATTCAGATGCCACACATCTCCCCTTCTCCGGCCCTGAGATAGAAAGAGAGACAGCAAAAGAGAAAGACATACAGGGGAACAAAGAGAGACAGAGAAAGAGAGAGACAGGGACACAAAGAGTGTAGAGGCAGAGCAGGACAGAGATTGACAGTGACAGTAGGGGAGACAGGGACAAACAGAGAGAAACACAGCAATGATTTTGGTTTAAACACTGAGAAGAGAGGTGAGAAAACTCACATGCATTAAACATATACACTGCACCACAGAAGCATCATGCATTTTTTTTATATGCATGTAAGTTTTCCCCCCTTGCTGATGCTAAAGACAACCCAAATATAAGGCCCCCTTCCTAAAATCTAATAATTTTTATGTATGTATTTTGTGTGGAAAATGTTGGTATCAAGACAATTTAATTAAATAATTGACAAATTATAAGAAATGTCTGTTAAAATATTATCTGGAAAATATTTATTTTAATTAAGTAAATAGTATATCTGTACAGAGCCTCTAAAGGAATATGATGGTGGTAAAAACAAAAGAAAGAAAGAAAGAAAGAAAGTAAATGAAATAAAATGGGAGGGGGAAAATATATTTCAATGCTTCTGCATTCGCTCGCAAAACGTGCATGTTTTGTATATTTGCAAATACAGAATATAATTCAATGACTGAATATTCTCATTTCTAATACTTTACAAAATTTTGTATTTAACATTGGTACTCACACATTTTTTTTACAGCATAAAAGATTTACAAAACTGTTGCATTACTCCAAGAAACTTTGCAATAGCTCGCAAAACTTTTGTGATGGAAATAATATAAGATACAGTATTTCAGTATTTCATTTGCAAGTTTCTTGGTGGAATGCAAACATTTGTGAGAGACTGCAAATGGTTTGCAAGTGAATGCAAAATTTCTCAGGGGAATGATATTTTTGCATGTTTTAAGAGTGAACGCAAAGTTTCTTGGGGAACGTAAAAGTTTTCTGATAGAATTCAAAGGTTTTGTAGGAAAACGCAAAGATTTTGCCAGTACTTTTGTAAGTGAATGCAAAGTATCTTGGGGGAAGTTTCTTCTTATTCCTAAAACTGGTCAAAAGTTTAAAATAAGCACAATTCAGACTTCTAAACCATCTTTAGTAGGGAAAATATTCATAATTATGTTACACATATCATTCGTAATATTTAAAACATATTGAAAATCTTAAACTTTGACACTGAAGATTAAACGTCTAAAATAATTTTTTGTCTACTTTTTTCTCATCTCAGAAGTTTTTTTTTCTCTATCCTAGCACCCCCTTCCTTTCCCTTCCTCTCATTTCAAAAACCCTTATTTTAGACAAATATTTTATCATTTTAATTATTTTAACTTTACTAAATTTCATTTTCAAAGATACTTTTAAGATCAAAAATGAATGGCCACTAAATGAGCATGACACTTCTGCATAACAAACATGAAAGCAGGGCACGCTAGACCTCCCTCTCGGCACAAACATATAAAAAAAATAGATCCTGTTTCAGCAAACATAAATCATCTAATGGGCGAAGAGTTTTCCTGTAGTGATTTGTCAAACTCCTACATACAGACAATCTAAACACCAGGACTGGTTAAGCTAGAAACAAGGTGACATCATCTTCACACTTGTCTTAGTCAGCCATTCGCAGCCAACTGGTGTGGCATCGTTTCAGTCCACCTCAGCACTTCCTGTAAGTGTCATGAAAACAAACCAGCATGCAATGCAAAGCAACATAAAAATGCAATTTCCATAAGCAAGTTGAAAATGCATGTTTCAATGCATCTTTTATTAGCCTAGGAATTTGATGTGGTTACTGATTTGGCATCTCACAGTGGTTTGCCCACACAGCATCACTAGTTCCTGTTTCAATGTCTGGCACGATTTGGGAGGATGATGCAATAGGATGCCACACCAGTGCTGTGCAGGGACACTGAAGACCAGCTGCAGGACACCCCGCAAATAAACCGTGACTTAACCAAAACACTGTCATCTGATGAGACACCGATGCACAGGGATTCAACTTTGGATTTGTGTGCAACACCTGATGCAGTAGTCGAAGTCGAGACCGAGTAATGCATAACAGCGTGATACCACAATCAATTGCCATTTGATTCGTAATCAGTCATCTGTCTCAGCAACACACTTGTCAGGTGATGACAAGAAGATGATGCAGCTGTAATGGCACCTACCAGCTACAAAACAGACCCTCCAGAGTCCGGAATGCAGAGCCATCTTCACCTCTGTGGTCTGGTTCTGCTGCAGAACAATGCCTTCTTCCATTAGCAGCCAGTAGTCCGTCGACACAGCCACACCCACCAGGAGTAACCCACAAGCCCCAAACACAGACGACAGGAGCGTCAGTGCCCTTGTGCTAAATGAACTCATCTAGAAAGATGGGAGAGAAGAACATACGTAAATAAATATTTTAAAATATAACATCATGTTTAATATATAGTGGATGGTTGCATTGAAAGGGCACTAATTGGGTGCTCTGGGTTCCTGGTAACTGGCACTAGTCAAATGTTACCACATTCAGTGTTGATAATGGGTTCAGTAAGTTTGTTTATTTGTTTATTTTGAAAAAAAAAATCAGTATGGAGGCATTAATTCGATCAAAAGTGACAGTAAGAACATTTAAAATGTTACAAGAGATTTCTAATACATACTTTCTAATCACAAATGTTTGAATTATAGTGTATGTCCTGGGTGAAAAACATATAGGACTTATTAGATAAAGAAACAAATAAATAAATTTTACACCTAAAATGAATGTTAAAATAGACATGACATATATTGACAGTCACATCCTTTAATATGTGTGTTCCCAAAGAATCAAACCAATGCTTGGTGTTGCAACTGAGAATTGAGCAGATACATTTTATCTAATAATATTGCTGCTTGCATTTGTAGTGTCAAATAGTCAAAAAAATAAAAAATAAAATGGGTAACACTTTACAATAAGGTTTCATTAGTTAATGTTAGTTAATGTATTAAAATGAACAATGCGTTCATTACAGCATTTATTAATCTTTGTTAATGTTAGATCATGAAAATACAGTTGTTCATTGTTAGTTCAGGTTAATTCACAGTGCCGTAATGTTAACAAGCAAAATTTTATATTTTAATAATGCAATAGTAAATGTTGAAATTAACTGTGTTGAATTAACTAATTGATTAATACATTTTGTAGAAGTATTGTTCATGTTAACTCATATTAACTAATTAAAATTATTTTAAAGTGTTGATGATACTGTACAACATTCTTACAGCACTTCATTTGAGCAAAAAACAAAACAAAAAAAAAACACTGGGTTTTGTTTCAGTATCAACCATTTGCCGTTTAAGAATGATTATATTAGCTTTGCCTGAAGGGCTTGATGAAAAACTCCTCTCCATCGACTACTGAACTAGTGTGTGACTCATCAACAGAAACAGATGAAGGACAAACAGTGTCCTTTAATCAGTGTATGACTAAAATGATTAGGGGCAAATGTGCAGTGAGACACATCTTCAGAATAAAACAAGGGCTTAAAGACACTATGTATCATTAGTCATTTTATTTTTATGGCTTTGCCATAAAAAATAGCATGGAATAGACAGGAAAGTACAGGAAGAGAGTAAGAATGGGATTGGGATACAAACTGTATTCTGCATCACATGTGGGCATGAGCACTACCCACTGTGCCAATGTTGACTATTAATCAACTAGTCCCATACATCAGGGATAGACAACTCCGGTCCTGGAGGGCCACTATCCTGCAGAGTTCAGCTCCAACCCTAATTAAACACACCTGAACAAGGCAACCAGTGTTTTCAGGATTACTAGATAGATACAGGCAGTTGAGTTTTTATGAGGGCTGAAGCTAAACTCTGCAGGATAGTGACCCTCCAGGACCGGAGTTGCATATCCCTGCCCTACAAGGACTGCATTCTGACAAATAGGTGTAGATCACTAGCTGAATTCATCCTTTAAGGTTAAAGGGCAAGGGTGAACCCAGGGTTGTGGTAAAAAAACACATCACATCAACCTCAGCTACAGCTACCACAGCTACTCAACTTATGTATATCTGTTGAATAGATCTACACACCAAAGCTTGGAGGTTAACACTGAAAGACTCCATCAGAAAGACAAATCGAGAAATGTAGAGAACGTGAACTGTATCAGAAAGCTTTTGCAGTGTAATACCTCCTGGATTGTTACTCATTTTGCTCTCATGCTCTGAAACACGAGTAAGGACTTGTCTGGCATGCCTCCACATAACCCACAATTCCCTTAATTCACTGATTGGCACCATATAGCTGGTGGACTAGAGGCCTGGAAATTAAAAAAACAGTTGTTTTTTGGCAGGGAGAGAAGAACACAATAATTATTGTTGGTGAAATCTCTGGTTATTGTTGAGAGCCTGCTTGATATGAATGAAGGATTCATACTGAATGGTAATGTGTGAGGGTTAAGATAACCATAGAGCATTGACAGAGCAGAGCTGAGGAGAAAAGGGGTCTTTTGAAGAAGTTAAAGGTGAAGAAAAATGGCTTCGGGAAAGATAATATGGTAAATAATGAAGCTACTCTGAAGAAAGAATTAGCACTTGGGGTATCAGGATTGTAACAGTAGTACATTTAACAAATAAAATGTCAGCCATGCACAAAATAATAATAATAAATCAATAAAAACAAAATATTAATAATAATAATAAAAAGAATCCAGTCAGCAAATAAAAAAAATAATAATACAAAATTATTTATTTTATATATATATATATATATATATATATATATATATATATATATATATATATATATATATATATATATATATATATATATATATATATAAAATTACTTCACTGCTTGAAATAAATTAGTTGCTCAAACTAAGGTATTATTCAGTGCCCATAGAAAAACTAGGGAAATGTGTATTTCATATTTAAACAATATTAAGAATATTTAAAATAAAGTCAATGAGTTAAAATAATTAGTAATTTAAATCATTTTAGTCAATTTAAATACAAATTATTTTATATTGTTCAAAATGGATTAAAAATTTAGAAAATTTAAAATAAAAAGAATGTAAAATCAGATTAGACTTTATTTAAATATTTAAATAATTTAACATAAACTGTTTAATAATTTATAATATATATATATATATATATATATTATATATTATTTACTATTATTATATTTACAATTACTATTACTATTATTATTATTATATATATAATAATACATTATTGCTCAAATTCCTAATGCCAAGTATGATCAAAATGCTAACATTTGCACTATGGTAAATCATAGAGGTCAATATGTGCATACTGCAGAATCCACTGGTCATGTGATACAGCTATTGAAATGTAAATGTCCAGGTACCAAATATTAACCTTTTTAAAAGCCATGAGGGGAGAAGTGAGTAGAAAGACACTCAATGAAAGAAAAAAAGAGAGTGAATCAAGGCTACAGGGTGGAAGAGAAAACAGTGAGGGAATTGGGAGCTGTCCGTCACCGTGGTGCTGAAATCAGGCGACACACAAACCTGTGTTCTCTCACAGAATGCTCTGTAATGTTGATTAAGAAGGGTTTCTGGAGGTTTAGAGATTTGCGAAAATACAAAGTATGTACTATTTTATTTTTGAACATAACAGATTTGTGTATAACAAAAATACAATCTAGAAAAAGTATTCAAATATGACACCTACAGTTTAAAAACCTCAAAACGTTTATGCTCACCCTAAAAGTATTTCATCCTAAAGGTATATAAAGTAACTGTATAGTGTTGTAATGTACACTGGGTGGAAAATCTGGCAGTCCATTAAAGACTTTAAGAACATAATAAAACCCTGACTGCTGTGACCATTAACAACATAACATAACATTGGCCACTAATAGACACACAGCACAACAGAACAATATCCAGTCATCCTTTATATTTTCCAGAGATTTTGGGCAATACAGGTCTTATATCAGAGGTTGTTCAACATATGCCCAGACATGACCACATTTTGTAAGACAGCCCTCGTGATGTACGGGATGGGTTCCACAGATGGTGTGTCCACTCGACTGGGGAGCAAGAGCCCAGGGGGAGTGTAGTTTTCTGTTGAGATGGCAATACGTTCCCCTGTCAGTAGGTTAGGCCAACTGGCATGTGGGAAGAGTGTAGGAGGAAAATTAGTAGAGAAATGCATGCTTTATGAAAGGATGGAATTCAAGTAGAGCAAAAGGAATGAGAGGGAAAAAAGGACAGGATCTGGGGAAGACCTTGGCCTAAAATATCTCAGAGGACAGACATGCGCGCAGTCCTGCATGCATGTGAGAGCTCCCAATGACACACACACACACACACGTGCACATTCATGACAGCTCACTTCACACCGATGTAGTGCACCATTCATAAAGCTCAAAACCGTTATATATTTCAGCAAAGCCACAAGAAGACAGAAAAAAATCATAGGTGACTCAAGGCAGAATGCCACTTTGACCTCATCCACTCTCTCTATCTTTCACACACACACACACACACACACACACACACACACACACACACACACACACACACACACACACTATTATAAATAAGAGTATAAGAGTGTTTTCCCTAAACTCTTAAAAATAAAGGATCCAAAAGTTTTTTTAGAGCAATTTCATAGAAGAACCAGTTTAGTTCCCCAATGAACCTTTGAGTAATCAGTTCTCAAAACAACCAATTTGTCATAGTATGAAGAACATTTAAAAAAAATCTAAATCACCCTTTTCCACTTCCAAGAACCTGTTGTGGAATGTAAAGTTTTCATGAATGTTAAAGGTTCTTCATTGTACCACTGATTCCAAAAAAAGAGCCTTTATTTTTAAGAGTGTGGAGTTCTATTGTTTATGTATTGCAATGATATTTACTGTCCTCTACCTCAAACCTTACAGTGACATTTCTGCAGTTTTACTTAAAAACAAAAAACACTTATTAGGCCATTTTCTTCATAAGAACAGCTCGATGGACAACAAAGCATGTGATTTCAGACTGTACTATCCTTGCATCCATTTGGTCCCTACAACATAGGTAAATGTGACCCTCGAAAACACAACTTTTATAAATAATGTATATTATAATGAGGACTTTCTTATTTGTTTAAATACTCAGCTAATACTATTTTCTATCCCCTGCCCTTAAAACATTTCTGCATAATTACATTTCGTTAGGACATTATTTATCATATGTCTAGTCTACAGCATGTAAACTGGTCCCCACTATGTAGCAATGGGACACACACACACACACACACACACACACACACAAACAGCGTGACTACACCTTCTTAAATGCTCACAACCGCAGTACACTCTTTCCTCGTGGCGTTACCAAAGTCAGCACTAGAGAACTGTACAACACCCATGACACAGACACACAGACCCAGTCCCACCACGACACGAGTCTAAAATATGAGCGGAACTAGGAGCCTCGCGCTACGTATGACAAATAAATAAATACATCAATAAAGGATGCAACACTCACATTTAACAACTGAGAAAATTCCGTCATGGTTTCAAAAATTAAATAAATCGAAATACTCAAAATTAAGGAGAATATGAAGAATATGAACTGACTGAATCTTTCATACTTGGCTCGAAAGCACCGGAAAAAAATCGATCTCTCGACTTCAAACTATGCTGTCTAATCACGCGCCGCTCACACGGCGATGGTAACGTGCATGAAGAACGAAGAGCGCGAGCACTCACCCTCCAGCACGCGACCCGACCCGAGTCAGCGTTGCACAGGCGTCGAGAGGAATAACCGATCGCCTGGGAAACCTTGACAGATTTAGCAGTTTTCTTCTCTCTCTTCCTCACTCGCTCTTTCACACACGAACACACACCCCACACGCGTGTTCTCTCCCTCTCTTTCTCGCTCTCTCTCTCGCTCTATCACTCTTTCAGCACTGCGGTGATTTGGCTGAACGGTGTGAGGATGGGATGACAGAAGAGAGAGTTTCACTCGTGTAGTTTGGCGCTGATGAGGCTCAAAAAGGTCATGGTTAGTTTATGGTCTGTGTGTATCGGTGAAGGCATGCGAGTCAAATACGGAGGACATGTAATATGCGGATTGTTCCCGAAACAACAAAAATTGTGTCCAAAACTAACATGCGTACGTGCTTATACGTATTTAGGCGTGTGTACACAAATTGAAAGGATTACTGGAATTACTAAATGTGTGTGTGTGTGTGTGTGTGTGTGTATTTACGTACAAAAACTTAATTCTAACAATATACTTTACTGTTTTTATATGTCCGTCATAAAAACATATAATAGAAAACATATAGATTTCATACGATTACATAAATTGACTGTTGTAAAATATATTTTATGTACACAAGACACTCAAATAATGTACAAAATAATAAAAATACACAAACCCAAATTCAATAACTGATATAAAAAGTAATAAGAAACATTATTTTACTGTACAAGTTTGTGTTTTATATTTAATATAAAATATATTTGAAAAGAATGCACCTTTGTTAAAAAAACAAAAAAAACAAAGCATGATTAACAGTGCATATTAACATATTAATATTCTGCTTTTCTTTTTTAAGTGATATGAAATATAAAAATCTATGTTGTGATAAAAATGAGGAACAATATCAAAATTGCCCAAAATGTACAGGTACAATGTCTTAAATTAAACTATTTTCTCAACTGCAAACTCCTGTGTGAAACTGATGTGAAAGTATGGTGAATAACAGATGTTTAGTTTCACAATGCACTGTCAGATGCCCACTGTACTGCAGTAAAAGAAAGATAATTCTGCTGTGGGAAACGTAGAGTTTTAGATTGCAGCCCATAAGCAGATGTTTACAACACTGCATGTGTGTTGTATGCAGCCTCTGTGTGTCTGTATGTGACAAACCAATATGTGCTAAAGAAAAAGTGTGTGTGTGTGTGTGTGTGGTTTAAGGTGTTACACTGCACAGCCTTGGGCTTTTTTACTCCCAGCCTGTCCATGCAGCAGAGAAGCTGATGTTTATGGTGCATTTGTGCATTGGGATGAGTTGAATAAAATCTGGTCAGGGGGAAATATTTATATTACAACAAAACATAATGCATATGCAACATACACATTCAGAAAAAAAACAAGCAAAAATGTTACCTTTGGGGTACAGCAAAGGTACTTTTTTCTTTTTCTTTTCTTCTGACAGTGTACTGTACAAACACAATCACCCACCCACTTTTTTTTCCTTGGGTACGTCTTGTGTCTGAGTTCAAGACATTTAACATTCAGTCAGTTCTGCCAGGATCAATAACAGAGATGAAAAATAGATTAAGTTAATAGTTAATATTTCAGTGGATAATCTGAGGCATTCTCATTTTTATGCTTTGTTAATCATTCTGACTGTCTGAAAGTGTTAAAAAGCAAAAAACAAAGATGAAGATTAAAAGAAAAAGAAGGTATGGATAAGAAATGTGCCAAACAGCAGAGAATAATAGTAATCATAAAATGTTGTTGTGATCTAATGGAGTAAGGTTCATTTAGCAATGTTAAAAATAGTTTTAACTTAGAGGAAATTTTACCCAAAAAATTTATTTCGTCACTGTCATTATTTATTTACTCTCATAAACCTGTATGATATTATTTATTTATTTTTTCAGCAAAACCAAAAGTATATTGAAAAATTTATGTTAACAAAATTAGACTTTCATTGTATGGCCAATCAATCAATAAAAGGCTTCGCCACTGGCAGTATGTAATAAAGAATTCACCTTATGGTGGTCTCATGATTGAGACCCTCCGAGGGTCTTCATGATCGATCCACTCCAGTAGAGAGATCACAGGAGGAGGAGGAACAGGCTAGTCTTTCACTCACTCATTCTTCTTTTCTGTTCGCTTCATCCCTCCCATTCCTCTCTAAACTGCCTCTCCCTTCCTACTTTTTTTTTTTTTTGTCTATTTTTATACCCCTGGTGGGGAAACCCAATACATGTGTGATAAAAATAACACACAGTGCTGTTGACTGACCTGATATCGCAATTCAAGGACAGCCTAAAATCTGCATTCAAACCTCTTTCTTATGAATTATTGCACTCTCAAATATCACAGATGTAGTGACATTTGAAACGGTTTTCACAGCACGCATTGATTACAGACATGTCCTTAAACGTATTAGTGGGGGAACTAGCACAAATCTGGGTGAACATTTACCATTGTGCTTGAATGATTATTCACTTGTCAAGAAAAAAAGTCTTATTTTGAGTTTGATTTATAGAATTGGGCCCATCAGAGAATCCCCAGCGTTCCAAAGAGAAATGGCTCGCAAACATCCCCTCACTATCATTTCGTTGCTGTGACAACCGTGACTTCAAAGAGGTCTCATAAGAGAGAGGCAGGAAGTAAGGGTGAGTTAAAACATGAAATCAACAGAAAGAGAGAGAGCCAGAGTTTGATGGAAGAGGACAGGGGGAGGCAAGAATGCAAGGAGGAGAAGCTCACAGTCCAGTCAGTGTGAATGGAGAGCGGGAAATGCATAAGTACCGTGTAAGTTTATACAAATGAGGACAGATTATAAGGACATGCACCGATGTTTTGAACACAATTATGCACACACACACACAGATATATAGATAATTTATATGGATAACTTGTAGGGTTAAAGGCAGATTGTACAGAGAGAGGTGAGAACAAGACAGAACAAGAGCAACGGGGAGAAAACATTTTTATGGATGAAAGAGAATTTTCAAACATTAGTGAAGTGTGTAATTTTTGGCCTCATAAAATAAAATCTTATATTCTTCGGCAGTACTCCTTCAATTACACACAGAAATTGAAACCAACTGAATATGAATATAATTTTATACCAGATACAATTATCGCCTGTTTTCCATAACACACACAACATAGTGCCTAGTTATTTCTTAAAAAAACAAAAACAAAAAAAACACATCTCCCTTTTCTTTGGTCACTCAGTGCAAAGGCAGTCCTGAAATCCTGAAGGAAGTTAATTATGAGCATTAATGAGCTCTTATGATACATAGAAGCTAAGCTGGGTTAAACACTTGCACTGAAAGACAAACATTATCCATTCACACCTATCCATATTTGTCAAATGGTTTATAGTCAAATTAAACCGACAGACAGCAAGCCAGTCTATACTCAGACAGCAAGCAGTTTTGGCCCAGATCTGGCCCACATTTGGCTCACATGGATTTCACGCGGGCCAGATGTGGGCCGGTTCTGGGCCGAAACTGCTTGCAGTCTGGGTAGCTGTTAATATGTTTACTTATTACATTTTTTTTTATTAGTTTACTGTATGTGCATGTAAATATAGTGCATGGGATTTATTAGAGTTTTTGTGTGATGCACTGGATGTTTTTAGGACTGTTATGTTTTGTGGCTGTGACCCAGTTCAGGGCAGTGCTGTGCTTTGCCTCGAAGTTTAGTGTGTGTGTGTGTGTGTGTGTGTGCCTTCGAGCTGTCCAGCTCTGCCACATCTGTGACAAACATCATTGGAACTTTTTGAGGACCTCTGATGTATTGCACGATATCATGAGTTGTTTTCAGTTCTTACTTATAACCGATCACTTTTAATCTAACACATTTTCCAAAAATCAGACAGAAATAGACAGACAGACATATAGACAGATAGATTGATAGATAGAAATGAATAAGCAGGATATGAAAAGTATATTTACTAAAATATATAATATCTTGTATCAAATAACTGTATCCTGGCAGCACTACTGTAAATAAAAAGAATATAATAAAACATTTTGACTAATTCAGTCAAGGATTATACAGAAACCCATTAGGTGAAATAAATCTTTTTTTTTATATATAACTTTTCCATAACTTCGTTGCTCATGACTGTCAGAAGATCACTGAGAGCAAAAAGACACATTCACGAACTCAGAAACTCACAAGCCCCTTTAGGTCTAAATACAGGCGCAAACCTGTTCTTATTAGCTACATTGATACTGCTAATAGTCTTGTTAGGAGAAACAGGCCAATTTATTAATTAATTTGACTAAATAGGATACAGAGGTGAGCCGGGAATGAACCAGGAAATGCTTCAGTGGTCGACAGTTAAAACAAGCCTCTTTAATTATCACCTTGACTTCACCATTAGTTATAGTTCAGAGAATATTATTACCTAGAATATGTCATAACTAAAGGGACATTTAAAATGACCATACACCCACTCTTGGCATTCACTCCTGCTCCCCGCGATTATCTAACAGATACTGTAGAATTGAAACTGCAGCTGCTTATGATGTCAGATCACAGTTTCTTGTTATCAGGAAATGTCTCAAGGCCACAGCTTGCCATTTGTATCTAACGATGTTTGGATTGCATGTATGGAGCGGTCGCGTGTTGTTGGCACATCTCGGGTTTATCTCTCTCATGTCATTAGAGCTTGTAACCATTTATTTTCCTCATTCATCATAACTGACTTCTGACAACTCATTCCCAGAAGTAAGAAAAACTTTGGGACTGTTTTGGTCTTTCAGTCTTCAGTTTCTGTTACAGTAGTTATTCATGATTATTTTGGTCTATGAATTAAGATGAACTCAAATTTTGAATTAACATATTTTTTCCCCAATCAACTCAATGCTAATGCCAATTTTAATGCTAATTCAATTCTTGAATGCACTGCACAAAGTGTGAAATCAAGGATTTAATTAGTGTAAAAATACTTTAAATTTGGTGTTGATTTAAATGTTCATTTTCCTAATGACCTTTTAAATTTAAAAATGTATATTTTTATAGAAAATATTTAATGCAATAAGTGTTAATATTGAGATATTTTAAACTGGTAATTGAAGTAATAGATTCTTTCCAAACCACAGTCAATGATTTTTGTGAGTGAATTATTCATTTGAGTCAGTTCTTTTCAATCATTCAGTCAAACCACTCCCACACTGATTAACTATTCAGAAACAAATTAATAATAATAATAATAGACCGGAAAGGACTAAACCTATAATCTACTGACAGCTATTTATACATACCAAATAATTTCTATTTTCATTTTGAATTTGAAAGTTCAATTCAAGTTTATTTGTATAGTGCTTTTCACGATACAAATCATTGCAAAGCAGCTTCACAGAAAATTAAGTTACTACAATGTTTAGTAGTAGCTTATCAGTGGTGAGTTTCAGTTAATGTACATATGGCAGAAATGTATGGAAAAAATCAATTAAAGACATAATTTGATAGTTCTGTATGTTGTTTCAGGGTTGGCATCATCTGAGGACTTCTGATGGGTTGGCATCATCTCTTCTCAGGTGTTCTGGATTCAGACTGAAGCTTGAGTAAATCACTTACCACTATAGGCTACTGTGTAAATTAGTGTTCAAATTGAATCAATTTTATATACATTTCTATTACATAGACTACTTTCATTTCATTTCATTTTGCTTTTATAAAATGTAATAAAATATAGGCTATATATTGCTTATAGCCTATATTCAATGAGAGAATATATGGCATTTCTGTACTTCTCTATCAGCTCCCATGCACTTGCAGTTTTCTCATTCCTAATTATATCTCTCCGTTGAGATATTTAATTTACGGTGACATGTTAAGAGTTTATTTATTTATTTTTTGGATGCAAATTAAATTATTACGCGTCATTATTACGTCTCCAAAATATCCTTCAGTCCACGCACATATGAAAGAGATTCCCCCGTCAAGCTGCCCCAGTTCAGCCTGAGAGCGCCCCCCTGCTGTCATCTGTGGCACATGCGCGGGATAAATGTCTCCACCACTCCGGAGTTTATTGGTATATTTAATGCGTCAAGACAGGCGGGGCAAATTTTCTTTGTATGTTGTCTGCCACGGAGGTTCTTGCCCTAGATATGGCTGCAGTGGATTTAATAGGCAGAAGGCTGTGTAATTGGTTGTCATTCCAATTTATGAGCTAGCTGCTATGTTGTTGGACGTATCGGTTTGGGAATTTCCTGTAAGGAAGTATGAAATGCTGTCCTCTTGTGGCATGGTATGAGAATGATATGGTTTTTCTATATTCGTAATTATTATTTTATATTAGGCCCAATAATATAACACTGAACATACAGTACAGTGAAATCCATTGTGTCTGAATTTCTAAATTAGTACGTTTGTGATATCGATCTAGTTTAAGATAATGTATGGATCATTATTAAATTATGTTTTTTTTTACTCAGATTGTTATCTTATTAAAACTATTTAAATAATCATATTGCAAAAATTATTTTTAAAAAACCGAAGCCTTTTCACTATTGATCTCAAAAATTCTGAGCAGTTTCTTTAGAGATCTCACTGTATACCAGCATTAATTATCATTTTGCTTATAGGCAAAACATTAATTATATCAGATGATAAAGGAAGCTAATTTCTTATGAAAGTTTTAAAGATGCCCTTTGAACAAAAATGAAAAATTGCTACAAAAAGTTCCTTGACACCTCATATAGGGTTCTTTCGGATTACCTCTGGAGAACCTCTAAAATGGAAGTCCCAGCAAGGGTTCTAAAAGACCCTTGAAATAGGTTACATATTTGAAGTTTTGTCAGTAAGGAATGGGTATTAGAGGTACCTTCAAAAGGATGTCTAGATGTTCTCCAGAGGCTTCTGACAGTGGGATGAATCTTTTCATTTTCTCAGTGATTAGTAAGCTCCTGCCCTCCACCTCTCAGGATTGGAGTTGGATAATCTCACTCCCGGCATCCATCTCCTGTGATGCTGAAATCCAGCTTCCACAAAATAACAGGAGCTCTATCAAGATAGAACTGTTCCTGAGCGCATTTCACCAGAGGCGGCAGTTTATCAGCGCATTTCGGCAAATAACACCGTTAAATTAATTTCTAATTAATGTTGATCATTTTATCTGGCTCCCCCTGTCCCCACCTAATCCCAGATTTCCCTCTTTTGTCTATCCGTCTGTCCCTTCCCCATTCTTCCTCAAGCCTTCCTGTACGATTTTTCCATCTCTTATCTTCTTTCTCCTTGGCCTGATTTCTGCTCTACACTTCAACTACAGTAAAGGAGAGAGAAAAATCTTTCGAAGTTTAGAGAGGTACAGTACTCACCCTGCACTGGCACAACATCAAATAGAATTGGTTTAGTGATAAAACATAATTGAAAGAGTCAAACCTCACTCAAAGTCAGTGTTTGTTTGAATAACCTTCTGATCCAACATTGCAGTTCAGAGTAACAGCAGATGAAAATAAAATTTGATGTAAAATCCTTACGCATACTAATCAATACTCATACATGCGGTTACATATAATCCTACAAAGTAAGCATATATCCAACAAGCCTTTCTCAACAACATTCTCAGTTTCTCCTTCCCCTTCACACTCTCCAACTAAAGCCCTGAAAGGTAAAGATTTTCTTACAGCTCGCCTCTTATTTCCTCCATTAATCTCCAGTAAATGGCCCCCATCGGTTAATTATATTCCCTCTGTGGTGGCATGGAAACAGTGGTTACATAAATCTTGCATTTGTTACTAATTCAAAAATGTGTGAGAGTTCACGGACTTATGATAACCAAACAAAAAACTCACACAGAGCACACATGCTGAATTCCCTGCAGATCCTGGCAAATTTGGAATTGAAGAATAAATGTTAGATTTATCTGAAGTCCTTTGCTGACGATAGTGAATTGATAGAAATGCTACTGGACAGCCTACATCTGTGAACATCATGCAATTCAATATGGCCAAGGTGGTATTCTGTTTTCCTTGCAAGATACGAGTCACAATTTTGTAGTATTTACAGACCTCAAAGTTCTGTAAAAGAAGGCTATTGTGACGCAGAATCGAATTTATCCGGGGGAACCTTTCATAATACAGGAGACTTAATGGAGTTAAGAGTGTTGTTTCAAATGATTCTCATTACATTTCTTAAAAGATAAATGGCAGGCCAAAGAAAAATACCTTAAATTATAGGGAAAACATCTGAAACTATAATTAATATATATACATATATATACTGTGGTATATATATGTGCACACATTTATATATATATATATATATATATATATATATATATATATATATAAATGTGTGCACATATATATACCACAGTGTTGTTATTTGTTAACTATTACGAAGTTTGAAGAAAATGAAGTTATAATTCAACTTAGAAAAACCCATAATTTGAAACTTTGCATTTGTACCATATTTTTCGCAGTAAAAGTCGCACCTGAGTATAAGTCGCATCAGTCCAAAAATATGTCATGATGAGGGAAAAAAACATAAGTCGCACTGGACTATAAGTCGCATTTATTTAGAACGAAGAGAAAACATTACCGTCTACAGCCGGGAGAGGGCGCTCTATGTCTTCAGTGTAGACTACAGGAGCACTGAGCAGCATAGAGCACCCTCTCGTGGCTGGAGAAGGTAATGTTTTCTCTTGGTTCATGTCAAATTAATTTTGATAAATAAGTCGCACCTGACTATAAGTCGCAGGACCAGCCAAACTATGAAAAAAAATGTGACTTATACACACATATATTAAGTGCTATACTGCATAAACATTATATATAAAGAATAAAAAAAAAACAATAAATATTATAAAATACAAAAATTAAAATTGCACTATAGTTAAGCTCTCAGACATTTTTTTTCTAAGAATTTGTTGAGAAGTGTAGGCCCTGTCTAGAAGAAACATCTGATATATTAATGAGCTCTCATTTGTGATTTACAGCAGTATAAAAGGGCTCTCCCAACTCTATTAAAGCTTCTTTAAAATTCTCTGCATAAATCAAGGTAAAACGTAGGTGTCCTCAACAGTGGTTTCAAATCAACAGTGGTTTCAAAAGGCTTTTCACGCTTTCTTTTCAAGCCCTCTCTCTCCCCAGAAACCGAGAAAACAAAAACGTACACAATTATTCACCGCGTCTGCTGTCAATCACAAACATTCTCTGTTGAACACATGCTGAAAACAACAAAACAGACCAAACGGTGTTGTATTAAAAATCTTTTATTCTGTTCTGCTCGCAGCACAGCATAGTATAGTCTCCCATGGTCGAACGGCTCACCGAGTGGCCCCCCTGTGAGGCTCCCCTACTGAGAGGAGTATGGCACAAGAACCTAACACAGTGGTACCGGGGGGGCACTACTGTCCTGGCACAGAGTGGCATAAAACATAACTGGCTCTGCTCAGCTACATTATCATAAAGTATTACAGAGCAGCATCGCATGTGTTCAAATGTGTTTTCAGTATAACACACTGCAGCTCGGCACAGACAGAGCACACACACACATAAAGTTTTCAAAAAAGCCAGATCGGTGAGACACATGTCAAGACTGCAAAGATTTTGACATAGCGAGGTCAAATCCATTTGCTAAAGACCTGCTATACTCATAGGTGATCCTACTGTGGAGCCTACAGCTGTCCATCACCACGTCCCAAAACTTTCACCACAGTGACACATACAAACCTCAATCACAACGTTGGTTATTTGAAACATAAATTCATTGTGGTCGATGGTCGGCCATGTTATTCATAAAAACACAGTTGAAAACTGGTCTCTGATGTCAGCTGCAATGAGACGAGAGAGGACAAAGAGACAAAAGAAGACAAATTCAAAGATAATAAATTTAGTAGATGAACATTATATACTGTATGTGTATATATATATATATATATATATATATATATATATATATATATATATAATGTGCAAGTTATTTGTTTAAATATATAATTTATATCTGTATGTACAGTATATATTTATATGCTGCTGCTTTGATAAGAGACTTATTCTTAGAGTAATAAACAAACAAACAAAACATTTACTGTCAAAGACACTATCAACACAAGAAGACAAGTTTAGAGAAAGGCCGTTTTAAGATTCGTGGTGGAGGCAGTTCCTAATAAAACTTGTGCAATATTTTGTCATTTGAAAATGAAAAGAAAAAACATTATCTTAAGGTCCTCACTGTTTTAGCTCAAACGTTTTATCAAAGATGTCTGCTGACTTTAATGTGCAGTTGTGCACAATGGAATGGAAAGAGAAATCAAAATAATTTTGCGCAGCGAATACATGAAACATCTTAATTATCAAGTCTGCAGACAGAAATGTTTGAAAACAATACTCTTTTCTTCAGCTATACTGCTTTGCTGAACAGCTATTTCTCTATTGCTATCTAAACGTCACAAACACATATATGAGGTACATCTATATATATATATAAAGTAATCCAGACACATAATACACAACAAAGTTGGATTCAAAGGATATACATACATAAGCTGCCAAATATTCTAAATGTTAATGTCAATACTACTCAGAATTACTCCAAAATCTTTGACAGTGAGGCAAAGTGTTATGATCCTGGTCAGAAGTGACAAGACTTGTGTTACTGCCCTCCCAATTTCACCATACAGGAGTCATCAGTGTTTAAAAAAAAAAAAAAAGATTCTTCATTACCCCTTAGGTTTCTACTACTCCAAAGTCTCTTGACATTACTGTTTAGCCCACTGACAACAGACCATATCCCAATTAATTAGTACTATTTGTAAAAAGCTCAGCATACAACAAATAAGCTTCACATGGCTCAGATGCAGTTACAAGCACACAAAACACAATTAGCCTGTTGGACTGTGCATGGTTCTGTGTCAAATATGCACTTAAATAAATTAATACATAAATAACAGCATACAATGTTTCAAACCAAATTGAAAGTTGTCAAACTTTGCCGCTGGCTTGACAAGATCCTGCGTGAAAGTTTTAAAAGCCTTGAGATTTAATATTATATATATATACTTTATAAACATATTCAGGATTTATTTCAATTTAGTCTTTGTTTTTTTATTTCTTATATAATATTCTGTGTGAAAAACACAAGCCTGATTAATTAGAAAAATATAAAACAAGTCAGAACAGCATGAAAGATTATATTGAGTCTGGTGGATATAGCTTCAACATCCTCTGATTGAACACAAAGGTGCTGGAATTTTAAAAAGGCCAAAATAATTTTTTTTCTTCCAATTAGAGTATGCTGGCTTTGTCAAGGCAACATCATTACAAAATGCATTAATCTGAAACAAAAGAAACTCAGTTTGTCATACTTTGCTAGCAACATTTTAAATAGTGTATAAACAAAATAAATAAAATTAAACATAGTTGACTCAGACCTGCTGCCAACACGCATTGCCCTTAGCAATATTCACAGTCAATTATAGCGATCACTTTAAAGATGCTAGCTTTTGGCTAATGGTAAAAGCTAAATTAAACAAAGATCTACCTGACTGGTTTGCAAATCAGTCTTTTCCTCACATGTAACTTAAACCTGATCTGACTTTTTTTATTTTATTTTTTTAACTTAACAGATATACATAAAACCGCAACTCTATTTTGCTCTCATTTGAGCAGTTTATACTTGCTGCTGCTTGTACAGCTTAAGCAAACTTGCTAAGCAAGTATGGATATCATGTCCAAAACTAATAAATGGCGGAGCAGCTTGTAAAAAAAGGTGTAAAAACACAGTGTTAAACTGTAAACAGTGCTCTCCTTTGTGTATCGCTCTCTAAATGTTGACACGTTTTTCATCACTCACTGACATCTCTGTTAGCGAGTACAGTGCTGCAGTATGGCTAGACCTGTCATCCTGGCACTCTCAACATCAGCATTCTAAGCTACCCTAAATGACTCTGACGAGAAGGTCACCCTCGAGAAAGCTACGCTCTTAAAAGTGTATTGGTTGCAACACACTGTGTTGTCATGGCAACATGTACATTCAGTCAAGAGGGGACGGGCTGCCACCGATTATAGGTAGTTGAAACATTGCATGTGCCCTACAGCAAAGTCCTTATATTCTTTTAATAACTCAACACAACTGTTTTGAACCAGATCACAAAACATATATATTACATATAACAAAATAACTTTTAAATATAAAATAGATGTATTGTATGTTGTTTGTAGTTAATTATGTATTGCTCAAGGGATGAGAATAAACACATGAGGACCTGTGAAATGGTTTCAACGGAATAGGACTGTACATCAGCTCGACTTTAGTTTGGCATTCAGCTTCAGTAAGCCAATATGTGATCAGTCATGGCTAACTTACCCTGTTGCTAGGAATACAAACACTGACAACAACACACAGAATGCTAAATGTCAGTTTGCGGAAGGTGGAGGTCAAGAAAAATTCTCTGAGAACAGAAAAACGGTTTGCTACTTTCCATTGTGAGAGCTTCCCTTGAGATATTTTGAATGAATATACACAACTATTACATCATGATTCAGAGCTTTAAGAGCAAGAGAGAAAAAAGATGGGTGTGGGATGTTCAGGCTTTGTATTTTGACTTCAGAATCTCCCTTTGAAAAATCATTCCAGAGCCATCGAACAGCAAAACACTCCAAGAAAAATAACATTTACCCACATTATTGATACTCCACCTTAAAGCCCGCCAGAAGTAAGAAAAGCAAAGCCAATCCCATACAAACAGCCTCGCTAACATCAACAAGATTTGTCAGCATGGCAGTATTCCATTCTTACACAAGTAAAGAGGAAGGGCTACAATTTATGTGAGATCCCAATCCAGGTTTGTCTCTGAGCATTAGAGCTTTGTGCAAGAGATGGGTGCCAGCGAAACAACCCAACTCGACTGCTATAAACAGTTTACAGTTTGTGGCATGAGCAGGTAATTTGATAGCCCCTAGGGGCTACTTGCTGATGTTCCTAATTTAATTATGTTCCTCAGACCTCACTCTCCACACTGGAGAAGTGGGCAGAGCCTCGACGAGAGCACAGGCTCTTGGTTTTAAGGGGAAGATGTGGGGATTGATACCTTTGAGGTTGGGGAACCGATCGCAGTTTCTGGTACTGGAGCTTAGCACTAGAGGAGGACAAAGAGGAGGGCTGTGGGGCACCAGGCGTAGATGAGACAACCGAAGGGGAGGACACTGATGAAGAGGAGGTAGGTGGAGGTACATGTATATGGTGAGAGGAAGAGGGTGGGGCTGGGAGTGCAGGGACCACTGGAGAGGGTAAAGATGGCGGTAGACTCTGAGGAGGGGACTGCTGTTGTCGGGACCAGTCTGAGCGTTGTGGTCTTTGTGCACTGAGGTTGGTTTGGCTTCCAGATTTTGCCTGGCTCTGAGCCCGTTCCGGTTTGGATGATTGCCGTTTGGGTCTTACACTGCTGCTGAAACTATGGCAGTGAGGGAGTAGCTCCTCCTGACTCCTAGAAGTCACCCGATTCCATTTAGAGTGAGTGCTGGCAAAGTGATTGGGTGACTGGCAGGAACAGGATGTGTGAAGTCGACTCTTCTCTTGAGACCTGCTTTTAGATTTCTTTTCGGTCTTCACTGGTAATTTATCAACAGACCAGTATCTTCGAGGAGGTGGGGGAGTCAATGGAGTTGGAGGCAACTGATTTGATCCTAATCCTTCTGATCCCCACCCTGTTCCTGCTCTGAAACCCAAGCTACTTTCTCCACCACCCCACCCCAAAAATGAATCATCTCTACTGTTTATGCTGCCTCCTCTTTCTCTGGCAGGGTAGGTGCCAAAGAACCATCCCCCTCCTCCAATTCCTCCAACTGCCCTTCCTTCATGACCTTCCCAATATCTCTCAAACTTACCAAACTCTCCTGAGGAACCTTCATCATCTGTGTATATCTCAACAGTTTTTTCTCTATCCCTTTCGGATTCAGAGTCCATTCCTCTGCTTTCTCGTTGTCGCCCCTGTTCTTCTGGCCTATGTCTTTCCACTTCAGACTCCTCATTTTCTTCTTCTTCCTTGGAATCCCATTCATGAAATGACAGGCCTTCTCTCGAGCAAGGCTTAACTCTCTTGTTTTTTCCCAAAAGTGGGTGATTTTCTCCACCTCTTTCTTGCTCATTTCTCTCAGCTCCTACAGACTTTCGTCTTTTATATATGGGAAGCAAGGGTACAAATGATGATGGTGAATCGGAAGTTGGGTTTCTGCTACTCCAAAATTTAACGGTTGAAGAAGTTTTGTTTGAGCAAGAAAAATTCTTGTTGTTGGACCTTGGCCTGGAGTGGCGTTGTGATTTTGGGCTTCTCTGAAGCCTTTCCATTCCTCTACTGCCTTCTTCATCTTCTCCACCTTGATCATCCCTATCTCTCTTTACTCCATCTCTGATAATATCCCTCTCATAACTCCTTGTAGAGCTTTCACTCTTTTTTCGGAAAGAGCTTCGCCTCAGTGCAGGATAAGAAGAGTATTCCTGTGCTATTCCTTTTTCAAAGACATCTTTCCTGTCCATATCTACTTCCTCTTGTTCAGATCGTTTTTCCCTCTCCCTTCTTCTTGATTTTTCATCTTTTTTCTTTTTCTTTTTCACCTTACGCCTTTTACGCTCCCTTTCTTTTTCACGCTCTTCTCTCTTCTTTTTCTTTCTACCCTTCTTCCTCCTCTTTCTCTCTCTTTCAATTTCTTTATGATGTCGTTTCTCCTGCTTAACATCTCTATCTCCAGTTGCTCTTCTACACTTTTCTTTCTCTCCCCAAGCGGCCCACCACTCTTGAAGCTGTGCAATCTGGCTGCCTGCTCTGTCTCTAATCTGCGGCCTCTGTCCGCAAGGTTTACGGGGTGGTATAGGTGGTGCTGGAGGACTGCTAGGCAAGGATCGAAAAGATATCTGGGAATGACTTTTTCTCCTCCCCAAAAGCAAGCTTGACTCCTCCGTTAGCTCATCTGTGTCATAGTCCTCATACGCATCTCGTGCATCTGCCCGATATCTGAAGCTCTGTGATGATGTGTATGATGATGAAGAAGAGGGAGAATTGGATCGGGAGACTGACTCTGAAGAAGAGGATGAACTGGAAGTGCTGGAGGTGCTGGAGGAAGTGGATGTGTAGCATAAATATGGAGAAGGTGAGGGTGGAGTCTGTGTTGGAGAAGAGAGGGGCATAGGTATAGGCAGAGGAAGAGGAGGAGGACGACGTCCTCTTCTCCCACCACCATCCCTCATTCCATATCTGCCACCACCTCTCCTACCGAATGGAAGGATGTTTTCATAGAGTGGCCCCCCTGAACCCTTCCTTTTTGAGAAGCTGCTTCTCCTCCAGATAGATTGCAGAGGTGGAGAGGGATGTGGCAAAGCAGGGTTAATTGGTAAGTGTCCAGAGGCTTGACCTTTAGTAGGTAACCGTGGGTTTCCAGAGGATTTTGTCCCCCGGTGCTTAGTTTTTGGAGTTTGGGTGCCTATGTTTTGAGGTTCAGCAGAGACCCCTAAGCCTTCTGGATCAATTGGCCCATAGTATCTCTTGTACTCATTCAGACCCCCCTCTCCTCCTCTTATTCCTGCACCCCAGTAAGGGGGCATGCCTTGGAATTGTGTTAAGTCTGTTTTCCCACTGTTCACACCACCAGGCTTCTCAGGGCCCACATTTGGATGTGTCCACCGATTCACAACAGCCAAACGACGATCATGCCTTGGTAGGAATGTAGAGCAAGGCATGGGTGCTCCAAGAATGGGACTGTTCAATGGCCCTAATGCCATTCCAGAATGTCCACCTGAAGGAGGGTTGCCAGGAAGAAGAGCATTGTATACCGGTGGCTGCTGGTGGTGTTGCTTTTGTTGCTGCTGCTGCTGCTGTTGATGTTGTTGTTGTGCCATAGCGATTGGGGGATTGGCAACAGCTGTAGAGATCACATGAGGCGGTGGAGGAGGAGGAACCATGGAGACATGATGATATTGAGTAAGTGTGCTTTGGGAACCTCCAGGAGCTGTTTCATCCTCAAAATTGCAGCAGCTGTACATGCCCTGTAAGAGATAACAAGGAAAAGATTTACTTAGCAAACAGTTCAGGATATCATACTATTCCCCTTGGTGACATACAACCCGATTTAGACATTTAGAAAATGTCTGGTTGTTTGCAAGGGGCTTTAAGGTGCTTCTCATTCTTTCCACAATGTACACAAAGATATTGATAATACAGAATGAATAAATGATCCATCTTCTATCATCCTTTTCCACCCCTATTCATTACTATGAGAGAAGTTATGGGCTTTCATAAAATCCCTCTGTGTGCACAATAGTAATGCTGGATGTGCCATCACATTTTACAAATGACAGGAAATAATGGGGTGTGCTGCAAAGTCCCCTTCTAAGGATTTAATGCCTGATTACAAGAGATTATTGTGTGTCAGTCTTTGTCCTCAACAAGAATTGCAAAAAGAGTAATCTTTCCTTTTACTTGCAAATACATTTAAATACATTTTAAAATATTATGTATGAAATAACACATTTATTCTTTCTGAACTGACTGAAACAATTTGGAGCCACTTTGAAAGTTTCTCACACACATGCACAAAATTCCCTATGGGAGCTCCCATTTATCAGCGGCCTAAATGACTGAGAAAATCATTATTCTACAGATTATTTATTTATAAATCAAACCCAGATGGGACGTTTAACAATTGTAAAGTCATTTGCAGCCTTTATATGATGAAATTTAATTATCACCGAAGCTCAAAAAGTGAAACATCATCCACAAATGGAATGCCATCATTCATAAAAATGTTAATGTAATCATCGGCAGAGGAATGTGGGTCATTGGTGGGGGTAGCATGCACATATATTTTGAGTGCCATTAGAACAAATTGATGAACAATAATTACACATATTATTTGACTTTCTGTTCTTAAAAATGAACTGAATGCATTAACATTTTAATCAAAAAACAAATGACAGCCCTACTATTTATATCATCTTGCCTTATATTTGGGTCACTCACCCGACTAAAAGCCAGTAGGAAATCCATTCCTCCAGAGCGGCCCAAACAGTGGCGTAGCTTCCAATAGACAAGATGTTCCCATGCAAACACCAGCAGACTTAGGCCCATGGCAACCAGAAGCATATAGAACACTCCCGCCATGTTGTCTATGTCCAACTTGGAACTCATCACCTCAATCTTATCATTATGGCAGATCCCAGACAGCCAGAGTCGTTCAAGCATGTCAATTTCATCTGAAAAAAAAAGGAAAATATGTGCACAATGACAGGAGATAAGAAGCATGAAAGATAAATAGGCCTACAAACAGGGGAAAAGACAGATGGACAGAAGGAAAAAAATTAAAAAGAAAGGCTATGGGGGGGGGGGGGGTTATATCCATATTAGGGGTTAAAAAAGATGGATACCAATATATTGGCTGATATTCTTTATGTGTAGGCTATATTATAGTACAGTATTCTTTTCAATTAAATTCTTTCATGAGCATGAATTCTGGGTTGTGGGAGGCCGGTGGATAATTTGAAGCAGCAGAATCGGGTGAAATCTCTACAAATTCACCGATCTGGGTCGCCAGTAGCAAACAATGGAGCACACTCTGCTGGACAAACTAAGTAATTACAGAATTCCGAAGCATTTAATCTGTTATATGTTCTGTAAAAAAAATATAATAATTCATATTGGCAGCATATCGGTTGCATATTCGCTGATACCGATATATCGGCGGCAGGCTCATATCGGCCGATAATATCGGCTAAATGATATATCAGGCGGGCAGTACTACAGACAGGGAAGATCTTGCTTTAGCTTCAGTTATTATTACACTGTGTTACCAAAAAGTTGAAAATGGAAATGAAACACTGCGGAAAAGAATCATGAAAGGCAAGGAGGTGGAAAGTGAGAAGCAGAGTAAGTGAGAATGGAGGATAATATCAGCTTAATGGAGGTCTGAAACAGCCTGGTTTCGAGGCTCTTGTGGTAAGACAGACCTGTAGAAGTTTGGAGATGAAAGCTCTAGACTAATGGACCTACCTCCCAACAATAGCCATTAGTACATTTATTAGAGTGAAAATGTCACTGGAAAAAATAAACGCACAACAAGGGTATGTTTCTGGCAGAAAAATGATAAATGATAAATGAAAAATTTAGATGATGGCTTTAAATTGAGGATTATTCCTTCACTAAATCCTCATTTCATATGAAACAAAGCATAAAAACAAAACCGTGCTGATCCGCAGGTTAATTGCATGTTTCAATTTATGACAATATGGCCTTGAAATATATGGCTTAGGTAAAATTTAATCATAGGAACTGAAGTCCTACTAATTTTAATTTGATTAATTAATTCAAACAAGCAAAATCAGCCCTTAGTATTTAAATCCAAATGGGAATGTGTCAAAATGAAAAATCAAGGTGTTCGACTACTGCACTATTTAATGAAGTGACGCTTTGTATATTCATAATTATATTCATTTGCTGTGACAATTTTTCTAATATAATGTATCATATTTCATTGAGACTCTTCCAGCTCCCTTTCACATTTATTCTTTGATCATTATGGTGCAACTAGGTTCCTCATCAAGTCTCATTAAAGAAAACAAGCATTGCAGGATAAAAGCATGTGAATATGTGCATATTTGAAACAGAGAAATGTGGAGGTACCTGAGAGAATCAGAATAACAAGTGTAAAACCACTCATAAAAAAATTCTGCTCACTCACTATGAAAACCAAACAATAGGAATGTTTGTTTGTGATATTGAAAATTGGGGGTTTGAGACTGAGTATAGGAGATTACAACTCCACAAACAATCCACCATTAGATACACCTGGGGTATATCTAGGTATTCATTTTATGTAAAAATTCTCTTACCATCTCCTACTAGCTGCAGGAGGGCAAGGTCTAGTGGCCGCTTCCATTGGGAGTTTTTGTGTAAGGCAATGCCATATCCTGTTGTAGCGAACACTTTGCCAGAGCCAATGGTCATTACTTTGCAGCCCTCGTCCTTACGAGCCATGTAATTCAGGACAGCTGCATCATATATGAATGCATCCAGTTTTCTTCAGAGAGAAAGAGGAAATGGAAAAAAACAACAACAACAAGGCATAGGTAAATTACTTCACAAGACTATTTATCACTTTATTGATTGTAACATGTAAAGACAAAAACACGGATGATCTTCAGGGAAATCCTATTTCTTAACTAAATAGCATGTAATCTGTAATTAGTGAAGCCAATCAAGCACCCACCTTAGTTCTGCACCATGCTTTTGTTGGTTTAACAGCACTGAAAATACTTTTTAGGACTTGGGATTTATTTATTTTTTTAATCTCTCTCAAAAAGTTCTTTATTGCTGCTGGCAATTGCCTTAAAAGACCAATGAATTTCAGAAACTTTTTTATCAACTTGTTTTCAAGTTTCAAGTTTGTTTTGAGTTTCACTCACAAAGAGCCAGTGTAATATTTATTAATTAAGTATTTTTAGCAAAATATTCCAAGAGTTTACTCCATATAATGGACTTCTATGGTGGTGCTCAACAGTTTGAACTTACAAACTGCAGTTTCAATGGAGCTTCAAAGGGCTCTACACGATCCCTGCTGGTCTTATCTAGCGAAATGATCAGTCATTTTCTTTAAAAAAAAAAAAGTATATTCTTTTTAACCACAAATGACCTAAATGGAAACAAACATGTGACAAATCATTGTTTTACCTTTTTTGTAAAGGGTTTTTGACTTTCTTTGCATGTTCACTTTGCAAACACTGGGTTGGTACTTCCTCCTACATCAACCTTTTCAACGTGACTATATAATGCATGGGGTCGCGCTAATGCAAGACAAGCATTTGTGGTTAATAAAGAAATATTATATATATTTATATATATATATTTCTTTATTTATCATTATTTTTTTCACAAAATGGCCAGTCATTTCGCTAGGCTATTCCTCAGCTAAGGAATTTGTATGACTTTGTTTGGATTTTGCAAATATAACAATCAGAATTAGCTTTATTCGCCAAGGGTGTGCAAACACACAAGGAATTTGTTGTGTTTTTAGGAGTTCTTGGTACATACATACATACATAAATATATGACATTGAGATCAGAAATAACATTTAAATAAGACTAAGGAAAAAAATAAAAATAAAAAACAATAATGTGTATACATCTGGAATTTTTAGTACAGTATCAGCGGGTTATCAGCACTCTACAATCTTTATGTGTGAAATCCTCAACGACACTTAAAAGAGTCTCACTGATGCATTGCCGACCCCTCTCAGACGGCAAACAAATATCTAGCAAGCTAAATATCTGGAATGGTCGGCCGACTCGACATAACGTTGTGTCAGGTGTCCCGACGAGCTACAGCCAATGAGAGAGCAACTATCAGCAGAAACAAAACAGAAGCAGCAACATGGCTTTAAAAAAAGTTTGGACACAAGAAATGGAGCAACATTTTTCAGAACAGATCATTACGCAAACAGTTTGCAGCACTGATTTCTTCTCAACGTCCATTTTCCAAAGGAACAACTCCTGTTTCACTTGTGTCATTCCCATTCCACTTCTCATGTGTATTTTTGTAACAAAATGTGGTTTAGGGTCCGTGTAGAGTCACTGGGTGACAGGGTTGTTGTCAGCTGCTGTATTGTGTGGCCCCCTGTTGCGGATCATTTATGTAGTGTCGCGTAATGTGAACACCACGACAACTTCCAAGGCAAGACACTTTTATTTATATACCGCTTTAAACAAAAAAGATTGCGTCAAAGCATATTGGAACCTAAAAGTACCAATATGGAATACCAAAAACAGTGTGTCAAAAATGCAAAATGACAGTTAAGGCAGTTCATCATTGAATTCAGTGATGTCATCATCTCAGTTCAGTTTAAATAGCATCTGTGCAATCATTTGCAATCAAGTCAACGATATCACTATAAATGTAAATAGCACAGCGATCTGCCGATGTTTTAAGCCATATAGTAGCCATGTACTAGGCTTAAGCTGTAAAAACATAAAAATAAACTTCTTAGGCCTAGATGTTCTAGTGCACAGAGATCTGTAACTGTCTGCCAGACAGTTAGTGAAGTGCACAGAACCGACTCAATAACAGCTGAGTAAAACTGTCATCTGCGCCTATGGAAGGTTGAACTTTTTCAGCTGACGAAGGAAGTACATCCTCTACTGGGCCTTTTTTACAATGGAATCAATGTGATTGTCCCACTTCAGGTCCTGTGAGATGGTGGTGCCCAGGAATCTGAATGACTCCACAACTGCCACAATGCTATTCATGATGGTGGAAGGGGGAGTGCAGGGGGTTACTCTTAAAGTCCATAGTCATCTTCACAGTTTTAAGCATGTTCAGTTCCAGGTTGTTGTGACTGCTCCAGACAGCAAGCTGCTCAATTCGGAATTTTATGAGCACACCACTTCTCTCATTTGTTTCACTTGGAGCACTTCTATAGGATCACAGCTCCTCTAACTGAAATATCCAGTAAAATGTCTTAATGATCAAAAGTTGGCAAAAAATTATTTGGCATGCCATTACTGATGTCTAAGAGCTCATCTTTAGTAAAGCTGATTGGAAAAAAAAATTACTTAAAACAGGACAAACAAAGAAAAATAGTAACAGTACCAAGGACTTACAAACCGAGGCAGCCATGTGCAGCACCATTTAGAAAATAAATAAAATCACAGTTTTAAATTACTACTTAAAGGTTACTTTTATCTATTATTTGCATTAAAAATCAAGTTTCTCGAGGACATTTAAAACAGATACGTCAGGTGCACTGAAAATGCATTTCAATAAATAACTGCATTTATGTGTTTTCACTTCATAAAAATACAGAGATAAATCTATAGAAAGTGTGAAGATATGTCATTATAAGGTACTAGGTATGCATTAATAAGCATCAAAGAAACAGTTACTACATGCATACATACTCTGTTTTATATGCAGGTGGATACTCAAATACCTCATCATGTAGTTTCTTTGCCATAAATGTGATAATATATGCGCACAAGCACTCCAAAGAGTGTTGATATTGTCTGGCTGCTTGCTTTGCTGAAATGAGAAGCACATACTAGGAGAGCTAATTGTGCATACACTGGTCTTCAAATAAACCTGATGTAAAAAAAATAATAATAATAATTCCAAGTTTTGTCTGTGCAGTCACAAATACACATTTCTTCCATGGTGGAGACAGTTGAGTAACAGCTTGAAATGTGATGCTTAGAATACAGCATTTTGAGCAATTACTTTTCTAAGCAATCAGACTGAAATTGCTGCATTATAAAAAGGTGCCATTCTCTTTTCAAATAATGCGATTTTTCTTTAACACTTTTCACTTTAATCTTATAACTCCATATTCACACTGCTAAATAATCAGCAGGTGAATTGCTTACAGTAAAGACATAAAAGTAAGTTGCTTTTCAGAATTCAAGAAAGCTTTCTGCCTTATCTGAGTCAGGTGAACTGGTATGTCTCTTTTCTTTGATCATATTTTTCCCTCCTTGTAACATGTCAACCTTTGCAGCAAAAATTAAATTGACAGCTTATTACTGGCTACTCTTCAACCCTCCTGCTTAGCACACCTTGAGGTTATTAACAAGCTCAACTTGGCCCTCCAAGACCAGAAAGCACCACATTAGCATTCAAGGTGGCAGCTTTTGTCAGAAGCATTGTATCCAACAAAACAGAGCCCTTGGGGGCAAATGAGTCACACATTTCAGTAAGGGTGAAACCAAATGAACCAGAACATACACAGACAGGTGTATGACAGCACACTGGCCCACAGTGCAACCCAAGTAAAATAGGAAGGCAGTAAAAGCAGTAGGCAGGCTGTTGAGGTAACAAGTGCCTCTGAGAATCAGATATCACCTAGCTGGAGACCTGACTTGTTGACTTATGGGCTGGCAGGCCTGCCTTGCATTGCACAGCTTGAAATTTAAAGTCTCACTCTGCAGGCTACAACTATTACACAAACCAAGTGCTTATGGATGACGTGCAAATGTAAAGCCTAAACACTGCCATTGGACATTCTAGCCCCAAACATAACCTTTTTTGCAATGGGATGCTTATTCATGCCCTTTGTATGCATAATGCAGTGACTTGAGCTTTAGATAGGACAGCCGTAGACACACACATCTGTGCACACAGATCATTGGGCAGTGAGCAGTATAAGTGACACCACACTACTGTTTATTAATTCTGGAACAATCATGGTATGAAGATAATACAGTAGCAAAAGTCGAGAGCTTATTGATCTGAATGTGAGAACTTCATATTAACATTAGTATTTGTAAGTTGAAATTTACACTCATAGCTCTGATGTGAAAAGCTGAAATCTTTCAATTTGCACTCACAGACAGTGATCAAAACACCAGTGTTTTTGAATTGGAAGTTGTAGATTAATAGTTGCAAATGTGTAGAATGACATTCACATGAAGAAAATTACATACACAAATGTTTAAGACATATTTACTTTTGCGCTTTACTTTCAGTTTCGGCTGCACACGTCAAGTCGGCACTTTAAAACCTCTCAGATCTGGCAATACAACTTCAAATCCTAGCGCTCTGACTTTTGCTACCCTTTTGCACTATTCCAGTTGCAAAATCACTTGTGCACTTGTTATGCAGGTGAGAGAGCAGAGCCAGGGGCGAGGCTTTGGTGCGAATGAAGACATTTTATTGGTCGATGCCTAAGCAATGAACAACACCAGCTATCGCGACTTGCCAAGAAGAAATTTGTGTTTTATGCATATGTATCAGTTATTTGTAAAACACTGCCGAACAATTTTCACTGAATATCTTTAACTTTTACAAGGATTTTTAGACACTGCGTTCATTTTGATTATCTGGTAGACAAATAATGCAACATCTTTCATATGTATATCCTATTATTATTATTTGGTCTTGTTCCTGTCCGCGTTCTGTCTTTTTAGTTTGATTGGGCATCCCATGCTCCTGTGTTTCCCCAATCGTCCTTAAGTCCTAGTCTGTGCAGTCAGTCTCTGTTGGGTCTACTTGTTGTCTATGTGTGCTGATCAAGCCTCCTGTTATGAATTATTCCCAGGTGTTTCCTTGATTAAAAAGCTGTTAAATGTTTACTCCTGAATCCAGCGTGTTCCCTCAACAGTGTATCATGACAGTTATAAAAGCAGGTGTGATTATTAAGCCTTTCATATTAATGCATTAAAGTAATGACACTAGTGTCTAGATTTGAATTATACACCAACCATCCAACTATATGAATTTGTTTTTGTATTTAGAGCAGCATTTTATATGGCATAAAAAACAACAAAGATCATATTTAGTGTGACAGCATTAAACTTGAACAGATATATTTACACTAAAAACAAGTCAGAGCAAGTCATTTGGGAAGTTTTAAATATATTGTGTAAAAAAAGAAAAGAAAGAAAAACATTAAAAATAATAATAATTAGAACAGGCAAAATAAATTTATTTTTTTAGTACACATAGTTTTTCATTAGTATCTTATGCTACAATAAGACTGCATTAGTCTTATAAAGAAAACAACAACAGTATATTTACAATAAAAACACAAATATTGTGAAATATTATCACAATTAAGTTATCAATTAAGTAACTGATTTATAATTTCAGATATTTAAAAATGTAATTTAATCATTTGATGAGTTTTTATTCCAAAGCTGAATTTTCAGCATCATTACTCCAGTCATCACTGACTGACACATGATCCCACAGAAATCATTCTAATATGCTGATTTGTTGCTCAAGAAACATCTCTTACTGACATCAATGCTAAAAACAGATGTTAATATTTTTGCGGAAACCATGCTACATTTTTTGACAAGTAGAATATTTAAAAGCATATATTTAAAAACAGCATTCATTTGAAATAATGTAAAGGTCTTAAATTTGGAAAGATTTGATGCATCCTTGTTATATAAAAAGTACTGAACGGTAGTATAAGTTCCCCTGAACATTTAAAAAGACTGCCCTGTTATGGCAAATTGCTTGTGATTTATAAGTCACTTTGGATAAAATCACTTTTGATCCCTTCTATATTTTTTTATATATATATTGATCTCTGCTACCACTGAATCTAAATCTGTCTCTGTCAGAAAGAGATGCATTAATGAAAACACTGTGCTATTTATGGAGGCTATATCTCTAAAACCAAGCATTTCTGCAGACTCTGTTGATTTTCTCCTTGATTCCTTTAACTCAAAAGTTAACAATGTTATTGATGACATAGCTCCTGTGAAAGTAAGCAAGAAGACAAGCAGACAGTAATCAGCTTGAAGAAAATCAACCGCAGTACAGAGTATGAAAAGGCAATGCAGAAAAGCTGAGCAAATGTAACTTAACTTTTAAGTAATTTAAACAACACTCACACTCTTTTTGCTACTGTTGAGACACTGACAAACCCCAAAAACCAAAGTCAGATTGCCAGTGAAATGCTCTCCATCAGAAAGTGTGAGGAGTTTGATTCCTTCTTTTCTGAGAAGATCGATGATTTCAGGAAGGTGATTAGCACATCCCCAAGTTATGCAGAGGTCAGACACATTTGATTGCAATATCAAAAATAAGATACTATGTCTGCCTTCGAAGAAACTGGTAGCAAAATTTTGGAAGAAATAGTACAGCACCTCAAATTGTCAACCTGCTATCTTGACACACTTCACACATATTTTTTTCAAAAGGGTGCTTAACTGTTAAGAAGCAGACCTCTAAGAAGTGGTGAATGCCTCACTTCTTTCTGGATCTTTTTCAAACTCCCTGAAAACTGCAGTTAACTCCCTTCTGAAAAAGAGCAATCTTGATAACACCATATTGAGAAACTATAGACCAATATCAAATCTTCCTTTTATAGGCAAGATAATTGAAAAGGTAGTCTTTAATCAGCTGAACAAATACTTAAACTCAAATGGATACCTGGACAATTTTCAAATCTGGTTTCCGACTGCATCACAGCACAGAGCAGCACTCATTAAGATAATAAATGATATTTGCTTAAATTCTGATTCTGGCAAATTATCAGAGTGATGACCTACAGCCAATGAGAGACTAAGATACAGGGCAGAGGGAAGTTCGGGGAGGAGTTATAGACCTGAATAGCAGTATTTTAATAAAAACAGATTCCAAAAAAGTTGGGACACTATACAAATTGTGAGTAAAAAAGGAATGGAATAATTTACAAATCTTAAACTTATATTTTATTCACAATAGAATATAGATAACATATCAAATATATGTTGAAAGTGAGGCATTTTGAAATGTCATGCCAAATATTGGCTCATTTTGGATTTCACGAGAGCTTCACATTCCAAAAAAGTTGGGACAGGTAGCAATAAGAGGCCGGAAAAGTTAAATGTACATATAAGGAACAGCTGGAGGACGAATTTGCAACTTATTAGGTCAATTGGCAACATGATTGGGTATAAAAAAAGCCTCTCAGAGTGGCAGTGTAGGGGGCGTGGTGTTGTTGCGCTCCAACAGAGAAGAGAAAGAGTTGTGTTTGTAGAGTGTATTTGTCGCCGTGTCGTTGAAATGCTGTTATTTTCATCTTGGAGTTCAATCACCTTTGTTTGGCCTTACAATTTATGTTTAACCTACCACAATTGTGTCATCCGCGAACTTAATGATGTGGTTGGAGCTGAACTTGGCAGTGCAGTCATGGGTCAGCAGCGTGAAGAGCAGGGGCTAAGCACACAGCCTTGTGGAGCACACCTGTGCTCAGTGTGGTTGTGCTAGAGGTGTCGTAGCTGACTGATGACTTCCAGTTAGAAAGTCCAGGATCCAATTACAGAGGAAGTATTTAGGCCAAACAAGTTTAATTTATTAATGAGCTGTTGTGGGATTTTTGCACTTCATCATAATTGGAGTCAGTGCTATGCATGGTAGTTGTTTAGACATGACACAAGTGATTTCTTTGGTAGCCGGTATGATTGCTATGGATGGCGGATGACTTGTCTGGCCTCAGCGAGGTGTTGAAGATATCTGTTAGGAACATCTTTAAGCTGTGCAGCACAGTCTTTCTGTACACCGGCCAGGTAAGTTGTCGGGACCTGCAGCCTTGTCCGGGTTAATCCTAGATGAAGGGTCTTCCTAACGTCAACTGGAGACAGACAGAGCGCCTGGTCGTTGGAGGTATGGGCAGTTTTGTGCAGGTGTTTCATTCTGCTTGTTCAAACCATGAATAAAAGTGGTTGAGTGCATCCAGGAGGGATTGTGTCACTGTCACAGGCCTGTGTCAGGGGCTTGTAGTCTGTGATGGTCTGAATGGCTTGCAATAGGCTCTATGTATCTCTGCTATCTGTGAAGTGATTGTTGATTTTTTTTTTTTTTTTTTTTTTAGCATATGACTGTTTTGCATTTTTGTTGCCACAGGACAGATTGGCTTTTGCTGTTTTGAGGTCTGCTTTATCTCCTGATCTGAATGCTTCATCTCTGGTCTTTAGGAGTCCACGAACTCTCTGCTGTCAATCCACGGCTTCACTGTTTCAGTGTATTCCTTCCGGTCTGTGTCATTATTGTAGGTGGATGCCATTCATCTGGCCAAATTGAGATGAGTCTTTGAACTGGAATTAGCATAACAGATATGTGATCCCAGTACCCTAAATAGTGGCAGGGTACAGCCTTGTATGCTGCCTTTTCTGTTGTGTAGACAAAGTCCAGTGTGTTTTTTTTTTTTTTCCTTGTTGCAAAGTTCACATGTTGGTAGTAGAACTTTGGCGAAACTGTCTTTAAGTTTGCGTGGTTGAAGTCACCAGCTATAACGTCGAAAATCCGTCTGGGTTATTTATTTTTTGATTGCTGATGGTGCTGTTACAGCTCACAAAGCACGTCCTTGGCGTTTGCACATGGGGAAATGTAGGCTGTGACAATAAAAATGGCCGTGAACTGCCATGGCAGATAGAACGGACGTACACACACAAAAGCCACCCCGCGGTTGTTTACATTTACATTTAATCATCTAGCAGACGCTTTAATCCAAAGCGATTTACAAATGAGAACACAATAGAACCAATCAGACCAATGAGAGAATGACAACAGTATATAAGTGCCATGTCAAGTCTCAGTTAGTCTAACACAGAACCCGTAGCTACGATCCCCCCCCCCCCCCCCCCCCCCCAAGAATAGGATAAACAAGAAAAAAAAAAGTGCTAGTATTAGTTGGTCAAGTGCTGGCCAAAACAGACAGTGCTGTGTCTCTGTCCGTTCGGTAGCAGGCAAGTCCGGTGCAGCTGAATAGCGGAGTCTGAGGATGGTGTCATTTAGCCATGTTTCAGTGAAAACAAACACACAACATACCCTTGTCTCATGTTGTGTAGGCCGACTAAGTCCAGTTTATTTTCCAGAGAGGGAGTGTTTGTGAGCATGAGTGATGGAATTGCTGGTCTAATGGAGTTAGCCTATAGCCTAGCTCGTGTGTCTCCATGCTTGCCATGCTTCTGTACCCTCTCACACCGTCAACGTTTTGTGCGGGTAGCGTCAGTAGGCCAGGCCGCGGTCTCAGGGTTTTGAACTTCAGCAGCAGACAGAGGCTCGTAGCTTCTCAGTAGTCACCGGCTGAAAGCTTATGTTTGTACACACTGCCAATTTCCAGAAGTCTCTGTCAATCATAGATGTGTTTCAGAATGTTTATATCCGATGATTTTTGCGATAAGATGAGACTGTTCGAAGATGAGGAAACAAGACTAACAGATAAAAACACAGTTTTCGGGACCCGGAGTAGCCGCTGCGTCCAACCGTGTCGCTATCTTGGATCTTGTAACAAACATTATTTTATGTAAAGCACTTTGAATTAATATTTGTGCTTTATAAATAAACTTACCTTGCCTTGCCTAAAAGCGAGAGCT